>NW_020897747.1:924264-941764 GCF_003984885.1 Neopelma chrysocephalum | reverse complement strand
TTCTCGATATCTAATCTAAACCAACCCTGAAGGGTTTAAAAACATTCCATCTTATTCTATTTCAACAGGCCCTGCTAAAAAGTCTGTGCTTAACTTCATTGGGTTGAAGTGGCTTTCCTGGAGGAGATGGTTTTGGGTGCTGTAGTGTTCAGCTCAGCTTTCCTGTACCATGTGCTGGGCTCATCCCACATGGCTGAGGGTATGGGCAGATGTTCAGCCTGGTGGGACCTAAAGACTTTCCTGTGAGAAGGGAGCTGTGCCTGTGCCGTGGGACTGGGAGGAGACCCTGTGGGGGACACAGCACTGGGGAAAGGGGGTGGCCAGTGCTGGGGTGGTCTGCTCTGGCAAGTTGGCCAGGTTGATTGTCCCCAAGTGATGAGGAAGAGGGGCTTGTGGACAGCCACGGTGTGGGTTCCTACATGTGCATGTGCACGATCAGTCCTGCATCTGGTTATCGCAGAATCATGGAATGGTTTGGGTTGGAAGGGGCCTTAAACACCATCTAGTTCCAATCCCTGGTGTTCTCACGTGTGCCTTCACAAACATACCAGTAGCTGAGCAATAATGTAATTTTATTTTACATTAACATAACCCTTGGAGGCATCGCTTGGTGTCTCCTCTGGCTGCTGGATATTGTTGGTCAAGCTCTCTTGGGCCACGGCCAGAACCCTGCTCTGAGAGGAGCTGTGTGTTTAGGACAGTGTGGTGAGACCACCAGGATGTCCCAAAAGACCTCTGTGTCCCACCAGCCCTCCCACACCACCAGGCTGCTGTTCACCCCCCGGAAGATGCACGTCCTGGTGGGGAACGTTGGATTTCCTCCACACCAAACAGCCACGTAACCCCAAAAAACCCTCCCAGTGCTCTAACGAAGGAGAGCTGTGGCTCCCTGTACTGGATTAGGCCCAAAGTCAGTAAAACTAAAATTACAAACATAAAATAACTACTTACTGGCACAGCATGGATGTTTTCACACATTCCCTCCTATTCCGAGAGCTTTTCCGAAGACAGTAATGTAACAGAATATGCTTGAACATATGGTAGAATTAACAATTGATCCAGCTTCTGAAGGTAATATAAAATTTTATTTTGTCTGCTAACATGTCTGTGTGGGTCATTCGGTGTGTGTGTGGTTTGTGAAGTGCAGCCACTTGTTTTTTTGTAAATATAATTTACACCAAGCGGTGTCTGTGCCCAACCAGCATTCACATACCCCCCTTTATGTGTCATTTAAACTTCAGAATAATTTTGTCTTACAAAACAGTTGTCTATCTGTCACAGCTCTTTGCATGTTGAGCCACCACTGGTTCAACCTTGGGGCTTTTATTGTGTTCTTCTGTGATTTCAGGAGAGCTTCTAGTCAGCGAAAATAACTCCACCCTAATTTGCCCTGTTGTGATAAACTATCCTACTGATTACCTATGATTCCTGCGGTATAATTTTCAGATTACTTGGCTCTCCTGGGTTCTGATTGTGGAAAGATGCTTCTGGCTTGGGATGACATCATTTGAGCTCCCAAATAATCACAGCCTTAATTAACTGCAGGTATAAATTTGATGCGTTCTACTCCTTAAAATGTATCCCTTGTATTCCTCCACTGACAGTGTGACTTACACACGGACACAAAAGTGTGGACAACCCAGTTATTTATTTATATACATGTTTTAAGAAGTTGTATATTTCCAAAACACAAAGGAGGAGATAGAAAAATAAATGAATAAATGTTAGAGCAAGTCCTGGTGTCTGTTGTTGCTGTAAGAGCAAGCTTGGAGTGCTGCTTTTCCTAAGGGGCTGAAACTTCTTTCCTGGCAGAAACTATCACTTTCAGAAGAAAATGTTGTTGAAATATATATATATATATATATATATATATATATTACTGGAATAAATTCTAGCAGGAAATAGTTAGCAAAGTTGATGTGTTTGTCCAAAATAAAAGTGCTATTTAATAAATAACAAGAGCAGCTGGACTGACATTTGCTGCATAACAAGTGTCACTTTTAACTTATGTTAAATACTTCAGCAGAGTGTTTCCTGGCTTCATTTATTTCTGTTTAGTCAGAGGGGTTTAAATATCCTAAATGGTGTATTTTAATCACTTTTGCCATTCAACTCCTTCCAGATTAAAAAAAACCCCCACGTTTAAAAATAATACAGTGGATTGATGTAGATGTAATTGTTGTAGACCTTGAAGAAATACACAAGTTGGCAACTCTTCTCCAAGTCCTTTGTTGTTTCAGAGTTTAGCAGTTAAGAACAACACAAATACATTTTGTTTGTAGTGGGTCACAGGTTCAAAGAGACTTTGAAAAAATAGACTGGGGATAATTGGGTTATCAGATGCAGACACTGCAGGGAATTGAGCATTATCTCTCCTTAGTGTTGGGACTACTGGGTCACTTCCTTGCTGCCCAGCTCCTGTTCTGTCAGCCTGACACAAGCCAGATGACCCAAAAGGGATTTTACTGGTTGCCACCCCAAAGTTCTCCCTTTCTCCATCCTTCAACAGGTTGATTTTATGAGCCATGGCCACACTAAATAACATCTCGCCTTGCTTTCTCCCCCATTGATTCAACAGTCTGTAATTGCTTGGAGCACAAGCCAGACCCTTGGATTCAAGTGAGTCTTCCCTCGCCTTCCACTGCTGTTACTCATTTCTATTAGACAACATCTAACTAAGCTATTGACTTGCACTTTGACATTGCCACTGCTACTGTGTTTGATTGCACTGTCAATCTAAAAAAAAAAAAATCTTTCAAACCAGCAGTAAAACATGTAATTGTTTAACTGCATTCTGCATAAGCTTTTCTGTCCAACACTTGCTGTCTTGGTGCAGCTCTGAGAGGACACTCTGTTATATGGAGCCAGGGAAGGATGTATAATTCATTGTTTGCAGTATTAATTCACTATTTTTTTTTAGATTCTAAGAGTGTTTAACATAAGCAGATAATATATATTTATCTACAAGTGTTCTCAGTTAATGGTGCTGGGACAACATACTGTTTTACTTGATAAGTTGGACATATTTTTAAGATGCTCACTTACTTTCTGCTGCATGGTTGCATGACTGAGTTCTTTGGTGTGAGAATATTCACTGTTTGTGATTTTTGAAGAGAAGAGCCTTAACATTAGCATGTCTATTCTCTAATTAATATATCAGTAGTACCTACCTACGGGTAGGTACCTACCTGCTCCTTGAGAAGTAGTTCAAGCTGTATAAGAAGAGTTGGTGGTCCCAGTGCATCTGCTGGAATTAAATCATAGAATATCTTGAATTGGAAGGGACTCATGAGGATCATCCAGTTCAACTCCTGGCCCTGCACAGGACACCCCAAAAGATTACTGCCCATGTAAGGAAATAATGCTAGAAAGCAGCAGTGCTGCCCAATTAACATCAAATGGGATGCAGGGTTCCCTCTTCCAACAGCTTGGTTCCTTTTGGTTCAGATCTCCTGAAGAAAGAAACTGGAAGTCTTATGAAACCTGTGTTTTTATGTGTATTAAGGATTAAAATTAGATGGCCAACATATTGTCCTTTAGTCAACACGGTTAAAGTTTTAATTCAGAAATCAAGAGATAAAAATGCACCAATGGATTAAACTTAACCGTGCACTTAAAGTATAGCCAGGGAGAAAGCAATGTTTCAGAAAAGTTTTACTTAAATGAAAACATCATGAAATTCTGGTGTTTGAATCTCTTACAGTTTACTTGATGCAACTCTTTGCATACTTCATTTTCATGATTGGAATTGTTTTCAAACAGATGAAAATAGCACTTTAAATCAATTAATCTTCAGCATTTCAGCTCAATACTGAGAATTTATTGGCATCTACTTCCTTCCTCTCCATCCTGGATGTTTAATGCGAGCTTGCTTGTTATGCCTACTCCGTAAATTAGCATTATCCGCCCTATATCTGCTTGTTTCTGAAGAATTATTATACAAAGCCTCATTTTAAGGAGGTCAGACCCCTGCATGATGATTTGTTGTTCATGAATCTACTTTGTGCCAGTTTGTGTGTGCATGTGCAATCAGAAGTGACTTGGAGTGAGTGAGATAATAATCATCTGCTGCTGATATGAAGACTTCCTCTCTCCCACTCCCATGAATCAGGCTGATTCCAAGTGAATGAGATTTTAATCACCTGTCACCGCCGCCAGCACTTTCTCTATATTTATGATAATTTTTTTTTGTCTTTTTATTGAAATCAGTGTTGACTGAATCAAGTAATCCTGATTAGCAATCTCACTGTATCCAGTCAAGAGTGAAATGCATCAGAGCATTATTGGTACATTGAACATGCTGAAATTGGAAAAAAAAGACCAGGCTAAGTGTGCTGGGGTGGTGTCTGGGCTGGAGGGGAGAGCTGGAAGGTGTGAGATGTTTTTAATTGCTCCCAAACTGGAAGGGTTGTTGGCTGTAGGTGGATAACTTGGAGCTCCAGGCTCTGGAAGTTATACTGAGGGTCAGCTCTGCTTTTAGTTACACCTCAACTGCAGTCTTAACTGCAGGAGGGAGTGAAGTCATCAGGGTGGCATGCATGGAAATTAGGGCAATTCAGGGCAGCCTTCCCAGGAGGAGGGATTTTATTTTTCTAAGTTTTATAGATTTAAAATAAATAAATAAATAAATAAATATTTAAACAATGAAACAATATAACATCAAACCTGTGATTGGAACCATAGTTTTGCTGAGTGAGGCACAATCACTCAGAATAATATAAATGGTTGTGGTTAATTTATCATTATTTATTTAGGGTTATCTTTATAGATTTGGGGTTATTTATCTTTGTATGAGTTCCTATTATTTACATACCATGATTTTGTTACCACGTGGTGTAGGAAATGTCAGATCTTTAGTTCTATGTGACATGTGACAAATCAGTGCTGTGAAAGTCCTTTTTATTTTTAAAGAGTTTGACCAATGAGTCCTTAGTGGCACCGTCAGATCCACAGTAGCTTCTGTGACTGTGCTCCTGTGCCCCCATCCTAGTGGGATGAGCAGGAGGAGACCCTGATGGGGTTCAGTGCCAAAGACAATAGGGTAGAAGTCAAAAAAAAGGCTGTGTGGAGTTTTCTGAAGGAAGAGATGGATGGAAATTTTCTGATTACTGTAATTCTAAGCCTAAATACGATGCAATTAGAAATCTCAATATTCAATCCAGCTCTCAAATCATATTTTGCTACATTACATAGTTATATGTATCATAAGAAATTACATTGCTAATGGTATGATAACTGCAGTAGTTCTGGAGAGAAAATAGTGCTTACTAATGTCTGCCCAGACCTTTTCCTCCCAGTCCTCTTCCTTCAGTGGGGATGGAGCCAAGGCTTCTCCGTTTATTTATTCCTTACATTTGTTTTTTGGTGCTTCTTACCGGTTATTCCATTCATTTTGTTCAACTGTGTTCCCTCTTCTCCTCCTTTCTAATTTTTTTAATGCACTTTTAAAAAAGCTCTGAAAAGGAGCTGCCAACTCTGGAGCCTCTGCTCCAGGTATTGCCCCCTCTGACTTGTCTCCATCCATGTTCCCTCATTCTCCAGTTCTTCTGCCCAGCATTCCTCTGCTCCAGTATTTTTCCAACTGCTCTTTTCCTGCACTCTGAATTTTGTTATCTTTGTTCCACTCTTAACATTTTAGCTGTTTTTTTGACTTTCTACTTTTGTGGTCATCCGACTCCTTTCCGTTCTGACCTGGTCAGTCATAGACTCCTCTCAGTGATCTTTTCCTTCCTTAGACCTTGGAATTTTGTCTTCTGTGCTGTGTTGACTCTTTTCCTTTTCCTCCTTCCCATTCATCAAGCTTTGCTTGGGTTTGGTCCCATTTTCTCCTTTTTGTGTGTGGTCTCCTTCACCCAAAGAGCTACAACTCTCAGCCTGTCAAGTGAGTCACAGGTCTGTCACTCATCTCCTGCCTTGTTTTTTTCTGCAGACCTACACCTTGGTCTCCCTTTTGAATATCTCTTTCAGAAGGTTTGCACTAAAGTTGAATTAAATGTGAGCAAAAGCCAACATCAGCTTCAAAAGTCTCAGATGAGTCCGCTGATGCCACACCTGGGCTCTGTCACTCGTGTCACAGCTCTGGAGCTGTCTTTGAATACATCACTTTCAAGCCACAGACAAATTCTTCTCCCATAATACCATTTTTATTTCTTTTTCTTTCATTAAAGGAAAGAATTCTTATCCTAGGAGTCAGACTTTCAGCAACCTCCCATCTTTATCCTTCTCACCATTTTCCTCTCCTGCCTCAAAAGGCAGCAGGAACCTTCTCTCCCCTCCTGTTCTGACCACATGAGCCATCACAGGCTCTGCCTTGCTCTTGGCTCTGGAATACAAATGGTGTGTCTTGCCTTCATGGCCTTTGCATCATATTTATTCTTACAAAGTGTTTGCCTCACCCTTTTCTTTGCATGTCAGCTGATTACAGCAAGACGTAGATCAAGCAAAATAATCCAAGGAAGAGGAGGCCTCCCTGTTATTCCTATAGTGTGAGAATTTGATCTGGAAGCTGTCATTGTGGATACATATTCTGGAGTGCTCTTCTGTCTCTGGCACTGGGAGAATAGAAAATGGGAGGATTGGTGGTGCTACACGGACCTGCAAGAAATGGGAGGCCTTGCAGAGCTGCTTCTGAAAGGGAGGGGAATCACAGAATCCCAGACTGGTTAGGGTTGGAAGGGACTTTAAAGCTCAGCTCGTTCCACCCCTTTCCAATATCCCAGACTGCTGTAAGCCCCATCCAGCCTGGTGGCTGGAAGCAGCCTGGCAATGGGGTGTTTTGTGGAAGAGGGAGGTGGAAAAGTTGGCAGCTGTTCTGGTGGGAGTAGATGGGTGCTGGCACCCATTGGACTCACTGTGGGGTTCCTTCTGAGCAGCTCCTACCTGCATCTTTTTCTGGAGTGCTCTGCAGCCCAAATTTGGGTGTCTTAGGCAGCACATCTCCTTCTGTGACTGTTCCCAGCCTGGGCAGCTCACAGCCAGAATATTGTAAGGTATTTAAAAGCTGTGTAGATGTGGTACTTGGGGACATGGTTTAGTGGTGGCCTTGGCTGTGTTAGGTTTACATTTGGACTTGTTGATCTTAAAGGTCTTTTCCAATCTAAATGTTTCCATAATTCTATTATTTTCCTGCATCTTTCTCTACTTTTTTCCTTCCTTTTCTCCCTTCTCCTTCTGCCGTAACACCTACTCACCTCACTGTGAAGCCACTGTTTCTTTGGTTTCCTTCAGATATTTATTCCAGACACCTTCTCATTTGTCACCGAGCCAAGCAAACACCTGCTTTGCTGTTTCCATCCAGCATCAAAAATCAACTTTTTCACCTTTTGCTAATTTTCTTACCACCACCACACTTCATTATTTCTAAACCAGCTATTGGC
The DNA here is from genome assembly GCF_003984885.1 of Neopelma chrysocephalum. Classification (NCBI taxonomy): domain Eukaryota; kingdom Metazoa; phylum Chordata; class Aves; order Passeriformes; family Pipridae; genus Neopelma; species Neopelma chrysocephalum. The sequence continues at coordinate 934,388 of NW_020897747.1, read as the reverse complement.
TGCACATTCAGTTTACTAAATAATGCATATGGCATGCATATCCATACTGGCCACTCACTATACATTACCTTTTAATAGCTGCCTATAAATATAATTTTTAAAAGCTGTACAATTTTTCTCCTGCAAAAAGTAAAACTTCATTTTTAAGTGTGGGTTTGCCCTTCTTAGTGAGAATTTCAGGCTTTCATGAGGACTGATACCACCTACCTCCCATCCAAAATACAAAATTTGGTTACAAAAACATAAATAGAAATTAAAAAAATAAATTGCTTGATTTCTACAGCTCACAGCAGTGGCAGTAGAGCTTTTGATTCGCTTTATGGATTTGTGTTGATGGTGATGTGCTGGTGACTGGCCCTGAAGGCTGTAACTGGGGCAGATCCCCAGTGTCAAATCAGTTCTAGTTATTTCTGAATTGTCATTAATCTTTTTCCTTTCCTCATTTACTAATGGGCCTAGTTTCTCTCTTGTCTGCTTCTTTTTAGCATATAAACAATTACATTCAAAGAACATCCTTAAGGTTGCAAAGACAAGCATTTAGAAGTGCAGCAAACAAAGATGCTGCAATAAAGGTAACCCCCGCAAGCTTTGATTGGGGTCCTTGTGCACATCCAAAAGACGTTGGGTTCTGTTCCATAATCAGAAACAGGATTTCCTCCCCTGCACAATCCCCACTTCATTCACTTCTATTCTGTATTTTTTCCTTCATTGTTCAGTGTGTGGTCCTCTTACGCTTTAGTTACTGAATGTTATTCAAGTCTGGCCTCAAAAATCCACCCAAATTTCTCCCTGAGCCATCTCACAGAGCTCATCGTTGCTGTGTGGGTCTGCAACAGCGTCCTTGTCACACAAATATCCCAGCTTTAGAAATGGGAAATTAATGATTGAGAAATTAAGAATTAAGTAGATAAGTTTATCTGTAAGTGCTGCACAGAAGTCTGGGGTCTGATTTTTCATAGCCTGTGTAACATGTATGTACATGCATTTTGTACAATATACATACATTATGTACATGAATGTATTTTTTCTCTTCCCAAAACCCAGCTATCATGGACTTCAGCTGTAGTAAAATTCATCTGGACTAAAGTCAGGCACTGAAAAATGAGTCATGTGGAATTAATTATCACCTATCAAAAATTTGGTGTGAGTAGACCTGGCTGGAATGATGAGCTGAGGGAGAGTTAAGGGGGCATGCAGAGGGTTCCTGATTCCTCTACCCATCTTTCTTTCAACTTTCTGACTTATCCTTTTCATGATTTTTAGCATTATCGACAAGATTTGAGTGGGATGATTAAAAATACCTTTAATTAATCAATCATTCATTTCAGTTATATGAGGAATGTTCTCGCGTAGAAAGGAATTTTAGCTACATAATCATAAAATATACAAGAGTTGTTGTTCAGGGTGTAAAATAAGGTCCTTCATGCAATTTTCTACATCCTTAAGAAAACCCTGGATATGATTTTCCCATGCCCAGGGAGCCTCCTTGGCTTTGAAATATTTAAATCCATTGCAGAGACATTGTCAGACTTAGCTGTGGACTCCTAATAAAGAAAAGATCCCTAAAATTTATCAGGTAGTTCTTTGTTCATTCAAGACAAGTGATAAGGCTGGGGAACCTCATATCCTGTATGGTGTGGGAGAGCCCAGTGGGAACACATTCCTCTGCTCCTACTCCCAGGAAAACCCTCTCAGCTAATTAATGAGTTTCTCCCTAGAGTTTCTACTTAGTTAGGACCTGTTGAAGGTGCTCTGACACCTTGTTGTTTAGTTTGAATGTTCAGGAAGAATAGGAAGGATGACACAGTCCTTTAAGGAAGGATCAACATTGGAAAATAATTGTTTTCCCAGTGTTGGGAAGGAAAGTGGAGAGAAATTAAGCCTGGAGTGGAATAAGGGCAAAAAAAAAGGAGCAGAAGGGAGATGAGACAAAGCAAAGGGGGGAGGCAACAAAGTTGTAGCAAAGGAAAGGACCAACAATTGCATGGAAAGAGAACAAGTGAAGAATTGGAGTGGCTCCCATCAAAAAGGTCCTGGATCATCTCTTCTCCCATTCTGTTCCATACTCTGTTCCAAATAGAAGGTGACACCAGTGTCACATATTGCCAGCAGACAGAGAGGAAAATCAAGGGAGATCTAGAGAGGGTCTCAAATACTGGGAGGTGACCAGGAAACCATGGATTCTAAAATAGACAGAGAAAAAATAAATGCAAGGAAGTTGCTGAAGTTATTAAAAGATAAGATTTGTAAGCAAGTTCATTTCAGTTGGTTGGCTCTCCAATCAACTACCGTTGCTAATTGGATTAGTTGCCAAAATAAGCTAAGAATAGAACCTTCTCTTTCCTTATTGTTAAAGCTTTCCAGGGAAAAAGTCCTTGTGGACAAAAATTAAATCTTTATTTCTAGCAGCATAAAATTATCCTCTGTAAAACTGAAGGACCTTAACACTCGATTGTGCTTCCCCTTCTGCAGAGCTCCCGGTCCTCTGCAATTAGAGTGCCCTGAGATGGAACATTCTTGTTCCCCTCCAAATCAAGTGGTTTGTGGCAGATGCCGACTATTGTTCCTCTTTAGTTTGTCATTCTTTCTTGTCCTTTCTCCACGAATTTCAGTGCTGCATTTCCCACAGCTGACTTACAGCTTTCTGGCAACGTAAATACTTCTGACATAATGGAACAAGCCTAGAGAAAGCCTTAGGTAATTTCAGAGTGCCCCTTAACATGGAGAACCCTGAGCATCCATCCCCCAGCAAGGATTTTTTTTCCTAGAGCCAGCACAAGTGTTTCCAAAAGGGCTTTCTGAGAAGGAAATCAGGTTCTCTTTCATTGCTGTATCAAAGTACATCTAAATAATAACCTGCAAATAAGTTATGTGTGTAATACAGGCTGTGTGTGCTGTGTTGAATCCTTCTGCTCTGTAAAACCAGCAGATCCAGTGAAACCAGTGAAATTATCAATGTTGTGATTTCTGATATTAATTTTTTTTAAATTTTTGTTTTAATATCTCAAATTATCTCAAACAGTATTAAGTATGTAGCCCACTCCAGTGATATGAACTTTTATGTGATATCTCCAGTGCAGCACTCAGGTTCCAACATAAATTAGTAGGTTGTACCTCTCCTATGGAACCAGGCTGGGAGAGCTGGGGGTGTTCACCTGGAGAAAAGAAGCTCCAGAGAGACCTTAGAGCCCCTTCCAGTGCCTAAAGGGGCTCCAGGAGAGCTGGAGAGAGGGAGTTTGGACAAGGGATGGAGTGACAGGACACAGTGGCTTCCCACTGCTAGAGGGCAGGGCTAGATGGGGTACTGGGGAGGAATTGTTGGCTGTGAGGGTGGTGAGGTCCTGGCACAGGTTGCCCAGAGAAGCTGTGGCCGCCCCATCCCTGGAAGTGTCCAAGGCCAGGCTGGATGGGGCTTGGAGCAACCTGGGCTAGTGGAAGGTGTCTCTGCCCACGGCAGGGGCTGGAACTGGATGGTTTCTAAGGTCCTTTCCAACCCTAACCGTTCTGAGATTCTGTGAAGATCAGCAATTATTATCTTGCATGTCTAAGGCATGGTTAATTAATCTAGATACTACATGTAGGTTTTAGCTTTTGATTTTTATTTCAACAAAGAAAAGCCCATGTAATTTAGAGGTGGAGATGTTCTCAACATCAGATGAAGTTCACAGGACTTCATCACAGGTGAAGGACAGAGGATGAGGCTGAAGCACCTGACAAAGTTGTATGTGATTCTCTCTGAAGGACTAAGTTGTCTTTGGCTAATACTATTAGAAGGATCACATGGGGAGTTCACCAGAGAAGTTAAATTTGCTGCACTTGAATTAAAAAAGTCTTCAGCAAATGATTTCAAATGAGCTGAAGTTGATTCTCCCTTTTTTACTCTCTGCACTTTAATTAAAGTCCCTGGATAGGTTCTTACTCACGAAAGTGAGACGCACACTGAAGTGTCTCATGGAACAACAGCCTGTTGCTGTCCGTGGAGATGATGGCTTGAAAACTTGATAGTTTGTAGTAATGTGAAATATATTCACAGTCTTGCGTAAAGGACAAAATTAATCCATTTGTTTTGTCCATTCTTCCATGAATAATGATTTCTGCTTTCATTAATGAATGGTGGTAATGCTGAGCTCTATGCAAAAAGAAAATGCCTACAGTTGGTACATCCATTTAGTCCATCTTCCATCTGTTTATGTCAAAAGAAACCACATTTTCTAGGCATAGTGAGCAGGGACCTTACTTCAAAGGCTGAACAAGAACAAAGCACCTTTCCAAAGAAGCCTCCTTTAAAATTAGGCCAAGATGTAATTCTAATTAATAAAGACATCATATGTGAGTGATTATTTTGGACCTGTTTTAAAGTCTGGTGTGAAAAACGCGTCAAAATGCTGCCCACATAGCCCAGCAATGCCCACCTGGGCCTGAGATAGCCCTGGGAGGTGGCAGTGATCCCATCCATCTCCTTGGAAAGGGAGCTTTGAGAAACTGAAGTTTCAAATTACATCTCCTGCCTGTCATCAAACCATTATCAGCTTCTTCACTGCTGAGTGTACAGATATCAAGAGACATTTATCTGTCCCAGAAATCCTGCTCAGATTAGGTGCCAACATTTCCACCTGTTACTTACTCATCTGTTGAATTTACTCATCTGTTTAACTCTGTCCTGTGAACAGTTTGGAGTGTTTTGAATTTGAAACTCCTCATCCTTGCAGAACGTGAACGTTTATGGGTGATGTAAAATTTCACACCTAACTAATCAAGAGGAGAAAAATAAATCATTTATTTTTATTCATTTGAATGAAAGCATTCGAATTAATTTAATGTATTTAGAATCATAGAATATGCTGAGTTGGAAGTGACCCACAAGGATCATTGAGTCCAACTCCTGGCCCTGTGCAGGACACCACAAGAATCCCACCATGTTCCTGAGAGCGTTGTCCAAACACAAATTTGTTGTTGTTGCAGGATCTCAGAGGCATTACTGTTCCCCTAGAGAGGTCAGGGACTTCACTGTAAAATACTGAGAGGTTTGACTGTGTCTGATGGACAGAATTGCTCTTCATGCCCAAGCCAAAATGTCAAAGCTGAAGGAGAGTTGGTTGTTTGCAGATATAGATTGAAACAACTTGTATTAGTTATCTAACATGGATCTCATCAGATAAAATATCCAGCTATTTGATATATGTCTGGATATTATAGTTGGCTAATGTGGGGATCAACCCTCAAATATTGGCTGGTTGTACCTACAATTGGACTGGGACTTGTGGGCACTTACCAGAGGTTTTTGATGGAGGAGACCTCTCTGCAAACACTCAGAGATGACCCAAAAGACCACAAAACCCAGCTGAGACACATTTGCAGCTAAATATGATCCAGCTGCGTGGAGCAGTGCTTATTATGGGAAAAGTTTGGGGAGATACCCAGAATGTCATGCAGTTCTACTAATATTAGCTTTAGCAACTCACAATTATAATGACTAATTGGAGCCATCACTCATTGCTATTGAGTTCCCAGGTGAAAACTATGGACCAGAACCTCCATTAGCATAAATTAGCATTGGAAAGTCAATTAAGTTACACTGATTTTACACTAGTTTTACTGTCTTTCATAAGGCTGAGAGAAAAAAAAAAAGCCCCATTTCTGACTTCAATTATCCTTTTTCTTTTTTCCCCTCCAAAGGAAATTTTTGTCACATTTCTTAAGGGGTCTCCAAAAACAGACACATCTTCACCTACAGCGTAGCCCTGTGACTTGGCTGGGTAGAGTAGGCTTGCTTAGCTATTTTCCTGAGCACAAATGCACCTTCCAAGGTGATCTGGGTGAGGTGGATTGTTGTCATTTTCCTCAGCACAGAATTCAGAGTGGATAGAAGAGCATTTTCAGTGAAACATCTCCTCCAGAGAATTTGGTCCCATTCCCACGAGTGGAGAAGCTTTTTTCCCTCTCTTTTGTGTGTGCATCTGCAGTGGGGAGAAAGGGAAGATAAGAAAGAAAAGGGTAAAAATATGCAACGTGAATACATGCACTGATACAAGGAAAAAAAATGATAATTTGCATTATATTTATAAATTAGCGTGTGAATGCCTGAATACAAAGTTTTAAAGCAACAATATTTTTCAGCAGCATAAATCTTAATGGAAATCTGGCAGAAAGGTACAGGAAAAAATCTGCAGGTTGATAGTATAAATTGCAAGCACATGACTCTAAATTTACCCTGGCTTGAAGTTATCAGAGACATTCAAGAGTGTTCCTGAAAGGAAAAGAGGCATGTGCAAAACACCAGTGGTTTATCAGCCCTTTCATTCAGCAGAACTGCAGAACTGAGTAAGATCAGATGAACTATATGACAGTGAAAATAAGAATTAATGGAGGCCAAATAAACCTAAGTGCGTGGAGAATTTTAGAACCCTGCGGTACACTGGTTTGTGTTTTCTTCTTAAAGTTATAAAAATAGTAGTTGCTGAGGTGAAGTACTCAGGGTTTGGGATTTTTTTTAGAAGGTTGTTTTACATTTGCGGAGACAGATCAGTGTCAGGCTGGCCCCGTGCCACCTTAAGGACTGAACAAGCAGAGAAACCCAAGTGTGCAGAGTAAAGTGCCTCTGACATAGTGAGAAATTCCCCACAGCGTCATTTTTCATTGACAGTGGCACCAAGGATCTGCCCATGTCCCCAGGAAACCATCATGACAATATTCAGGCAGAAAACATGAGCTAAATTACATTTTTTTTACATCTGAAACAGAGTTTTATGGTTCAGGTATTCCCATAAATGTAGCAGTTGTATCGGTGGGGTTTCAGATGGAGGGATGAGAAGTTTCTATCACATCTGGACCAAGGCTGACATTTGGACACACTCCATTCTTTGAGACATTCCTGGGGGAGGTCCTGCCCATCTATTACTGTCCCTGTCCTCGTGGTTGCATTCCAGCATCCCAAGACTAAACACAAACACCACAATGCAGCCTCCACCCTCCTACTTTGTTTAAGAATTCCTCAAAACTGTCTTTGCTCCCGTTAGAAAAATTTCTGGACAGTTTTCTTACCTCCATCAATGTGAGTTAAGTATCATGTGACTGCAGTAAAATATTCTGGATTAAAATATTTTTAGAGGTGTGATCTCCTCTCAGCAAATATTTTCCTTTATGTTAATGCTCCTTCTGTGGAGTGTTCGTGTCCTCCAGGTTTGCACACTCAACAGCCTGGGGAGAAATCTTTCTAATCAGATCTTCACACTTGTTCCCTCTTGTTTTATTTTAGTTTAAATACTATTTTGATTATTAGTGTTTAGAGTTTTGGAGGTACAATGGGCATGAGAAGGGGTCTGTAAATATGGCAGCATCATATATCTCCCCATAATCAAGGAATTGGCCTGTTCAGAGAATCATGGAATCCCAGACTGGTTTGGGTTGGAAGGGACCTTGGAGACCGTCTCATTCCAATCCCTTGCTATGGGCAGAGACACCTTCCACTAGACCAGGTTTCTCCAAGCTATGTCCAACCTGACCAGTAAAACAGATTCTTTCCTCAGACAAATTTTCCAATACGCTTCAGCCAGAATTATTTTATCATGGAGAAGACTTTTGTGGGCAAAGCCGTCAAGAACAGACTCATAACTTGTTCTCCTGGCTGAGAGAGTATAAAGTGAGACCTTTTAACTGATTTTGGCACATAAGACCCTTCAGATAAAGAATTGAAGGGAACATGAGGACAACCCTGGGACTGCTTGGATAAGCAATTTATCAAAGGTTATTTGATAATACCTATTAGTGAATCAGGCGAGTGGAGCTGGTCCCACCCTGGGCACCTCGTGGGCAGGCAAGGAGGGCTCTGGCACCAGGATTACAATGTTCCCTGCCTCCATCTGGAGCCCTTGCAGGGTGTTGAGCAGCGTGGAGGAGCCCCACACCTCCCGGGGTGAGGGCAGGAGGCTGAGCACGGAGCCCCAAACACCCACGGGCTGGCGTGGCTGGTGCAAGATGAGCCGGGAGAAATTTCAGAGTGTAAGCATTAAAATAAAAAAAAAAAAAGGAAAAAAAGCACCCCAAATAGAGCCCATAGATGGTAATGACAATGTTTTGTTATCTTTATGTTGTTTTCTTTGCATGCTTGTTAAAAAGTGGAGTCAGAGTGTCTGAGACGGAGCCCTAACAAGTTCCTTCTAATCAGCCCCGGAATGCTTCTGTCAGGCACAAGAAAAATGCTCAGCTTGAACAAAGCTGCATTTTTCCCCCAAGAAACACATTTGTTTAAAGATTGGCCTGTCAATTTGTGAATCAACATTTCGGCTTTTTGCTCAGACATCATGCTTTTGCTTTTTTTTCCCCCAAGAAGGGGAAATAATACAAAGCTGCTATTTGTTGTTTGAAGGAAGTAAACTTCATCAGGTCGACTTAGATGTGTGCTTCAAATGTCACTCAGTACAGCTTTCTTGTAATGAAACGCTGCATACAGATTTCTTCCTTTAGGCTCAAGGGGATTAGACCCAGTAAAAGAAAAATTCAGTCTTCCTTGCTGTGGTGCATCAGAGTGAGAAGTTTAAAATCCACAATTTATTCAAATATTGATATTTCTACTTGTCAGAAGAGAGGTGCCTTGAAATTTCCACTGAGCACTGTTGTCAGAAGAATTGCAAGAAATGTGTCAGATAATTCATAAACGGAGTTCACTACTGTGAAATCAGTTGGGAACAGCAAAAAAAAAATATATTCTTGTTGATGTAGAATAGGGGCAATATAACAGAAAATAGCACTCACTTTTCCATCATGTCAAGCAAATGCTCAATTTGGGCCAGGTATTTTTTTAAACAGCTTGCTGCTTCTGGAGAAGCCCACAATGCATGAAAAATGTGTTGAGTTGTGCTTTGTAGACAAGAGATCTGTTTGTTGGTTTTCCCCTCCCCGCCGGTTCCCATCCCACCCATTCCAGCGCTGCCGGGGAGGGCCTGGTTCTGCATATGGTTTGCATTAAAGCCTTAAAAAGCTGTGAACGACTGGGGTAATGATGTAAAGCGCTAGTGTAAATTCCAAACTGTTGATAGCAGCGAGGGACGCTGGAGAAATTTTTCTTAGTATTTTTTAACCCCCGCCATGTGCTGAAGTCATCTCGCCCTTTCCGTTGAGATGGGGAGCAGGGTGCACTCGCCACACTCCCGGTTCCTGATAATTAAAAACAAAACAAAACAAAACATCAACCCTCCTGCTAATAGCAGGATGCCGTTTGTGCTGTGATTTTGGGAGATTTGAGCTCTGAAAATGAGTGACGTCAGGCGGGGATGCTGCGCAGCTGCTTTGTGGCAGGAGAAGGGCTCGTTCCAGCGGCGCTGACAGGGCTCTGTGCACATAACGAACAGCAGAAACTGGGGCAAGAGGGAAATATTGCCATGAAAACACATCTCTCGGTGCTCTGCGAGCACAGAGTTCACAGGGCTGCTGACACGAGGCATCCTGGTGCCTCTCACATCCCAGCTGGGTGGTGGGGGCACCAAACCCGGTGAGGTTGTGCCATAACGGGCTCAGGGGTTGCCCGGAGCATCCTTTTTGTGATGGGCAACTCCTTAAAATATTTCCTGGTTTCCACTGAACACATAAAACCGCATTTTCTGTGATTTTACTACACTTTTAGCATAAAACCTTTGACAAATTGATAGTTTAGTTAAGGCTGATGTGGATATTTTAGAAATAATACGAGTCTTCTATTAGTATAAAAATAGGTAACTGTAGCATCTTTTCTACAATGATTTTCTTTTTTTTTTTGTTTAAATTCAGTACATACAAGGTATCCCTCTGACATTATACTTCTGTAGAGGAAATTGAGCTAAAAATGGCAAAATTTACTTCTCTCATACCTTAACAAAACTCCAAGAATTACGAGGGTTAATTCCACCTCCAGACTAAATTTGTAGAATGTATATTTTTATATATTTGGAGCAGTAGCAATTCCAGCTGCTTGGAAAACCCACCCTTGCTAGAAAACCCACCGATATCTCCCCACAGCATTTCCAAACTGGTTTATTTCTATTTGTGAAGTGGAAACCGTTCCCTAATCCCCCTTTCATTAGCTCCCTGTATTCTTCGCTTGCTCCAGAGTGGACACTACAAGAGGCTGACATCTTTGGCTCGTTAGAGCA
>NW_020897747.1:911764-919264 GCF_003984885.1 Neopelma chrysocephalum | reverse complement strand
CACAGGAGAAGGTGTAGCTCGGGGTCTGCTTTGCATTGCAGCCCCTTTGCAAACCAGGTGAGCCATGGACAGGTTCCTTTTGTGCGGGGACAGAATTATAAAGAGGTGGAATCCAGCGGGTCTCTGGTGATGATGAGGTGGGTGGATGAAGCAGGGCTGAGGAGGAGCAGTCAGAGCTGTCACCACAGCCCAGCAACACTCCTGAGAAAGTAGGCCAGTCATTAAAAATTACATCATTGGAATTTAACTGTTCTTTAGGAAGAAAATGAGTAGGCAATGAGAAAGGGAAAATTAGTAAAATCTCCTGGCTGGATAAAACTCTGCAAGACTCCCATCTCCCCTTTCTCACTGTCCAGGAATTCTTCTTTCAGCAAATACATAGTTCTGACTCTGTAATTGCAGACTGATTTGCTTGGATTAGCATCCACTCTGAAACAAGACAGGAACTAAGAAATAAGAACAGAAGCTCATTCCCAAAGTATAGATACAATGAAATAGATGGTTTGGTGTGGGCAGCATCTTGGTCAGACAACTTCAGTGAAAGAATTTGCATAGTGGTTAATGTAATATCTTTAAAGCACAAGGTTTGTGTTAATGTGTAAAAGAAAGTATTTTTCATGGTGTTTCAATACATACAAATAAAGAATTGATGTCAACATGATAGTGAGCAACTCCTCTTGAAGTAGAGCTTCCCCTGTGGAGCTTTGCTTTGAGGCAGTGGGTATACTCTGGTTTTCTTTAATGACTGCCAACAGTGGTGTGAGCAACACGCACAATAATGATTTAATTATTTTCTCTTTTATTTATTTGTCCTGTTATAATATCTGTGGTCAGGTTATAAGGAGCTGTACACACAAAAAAGCTACAAGTAGCCCCATGGCTGGTTGGGCTAACATTGATCTCTTTCATGTGCACAAAATGGGCCTCTAAATAGTTCTCAGAAATTAGTATTACAGATACCACCAGTTGCCTAGAAATTAAAAACAAACAAACTAACAAACTAAAAGACCTCAAAAAACTACAGTAAAGTGCCATCTGATAGCAAATGATAACTGTCCAGTAGTCCCCAGTATCTCCTTTTATTAGTAGCCAGCATCTCCTTTTATTAAACATTATGAGTCAGCAAAGTCGGTACTTGTGTTTTCAAGTCCTTCATTTAAATTTCTCAACTTTAACATCAAAAAGACTCTGTTCTTACAAAGGATAGTGATAGTCAAAGGTGGAGAGGACTAAATCAGTCAGGCTAAATATCCTCTGGAACTGGAGCTCTACCAACAGGATTAGCATCAAATAACAAAGGTAGATGTTTGATACTCTGGGTAATTCATAGCAGGAGAAAAGCCAATAATGAATTTAAATGCTAGAATGTGATTTTTTTTTTTCTGGTAGCTGTTTCTGACTTGCAGGTACTGGGCTGGAGGACTGGAGGGCAGGGCACTGCCTTCTCTTCAGAACTTTCCTGCTGGGAGCCAGGCAATATCCCTCCTCCCCCACTCTCCACCACCAGCAGCGTGGAGCACGGGATCATGGTGCAAGGAGTCAGAGGCAATGAGAAAGAGAAACACAACAGGCTGTGCAACAAGAAAACTGTTTTTCTAACTCTGAGCTCACATCTTATGGTCATATTGTGCTGCTCTCTGGAACTGAAAGCACAGTTTCTTGATATTTAATTTTCTTTCGCTTTTAGCGGATAGTTGTGGAAACCCCTGATGCTGCGAGTCTCTTATGACTAAATTACGTGTTCAGAGTTAGCTGGAGTATAGATTTAGTCCTGCTGCTGTTGCACAGAGTCCATTGTAAGATAATTTGTCCCACTCAATTAGACTAAGTTGTCATGTGAGAAGTGCAGATCTCCCAGAGCCCAGCAGCACCAAAGTTCCCTCACTCGGAGCGAATATCCGGGCAAACGCACACCCCACCATGGGCTGGGAACCTCCTGGCCTTCATCTACCAGCTGGGGGAGAGATTTCTAGGAGCTCTGCTTCTCCTGATATATCATAGAGGAGGCTGGGTTGTTCCAGGTAGCAACATTTCCGTCTTCCACTTTTAAGAGTAGGAAATTATGTGGAGAAGTATCTTAAGATGGGAAGTCAAACACTGACCGTTTCATTTCTGGCACATTAAGATTATCTGTTTTAACCTGAATTTCATCCCCTTTGTGGAACAGGGTCGATAAGTCTTTATCTGCATGATGGCTTCTGGCATCCAGGACACTTTCTGTGGTTGATGCCCACTGTGCATTATTTATCAAGGTGTGAATAAGGATTGTGTAGTGAAGAAGACTTATCTGCACCTTCTTCTGATCATTTATTGTTGAAGTTAAAGAACATTTAGTGTCTGAGGTAGGAGGAAGGAAGGAATCAGGACCCTCCAGTTGGGTCCTGCTGATCAGTCTCAAATAGGGTTTCTGTGTCTATTTCTGTCACGTATTTTCTGTGTCATCTTGGACATGTCACAGCCAGTTTTCCAGCATTGCAGAATCCTTCCCTGCCTCGTTCACCATGTAACAGCCACTTGGAGTTTTAATTTTAGGCGTGCTGGGTGCTCACCTGGAGTCTGCTGTCGGCAGGAACATGTGTGGACTGTGCTATGAAAGACTTTTGCTTGTGCAGGGTAGCTGGGAGGTGGGACGGAGGAAAACCTTGAAAAATACAAAGTATAACCGAAATAAGACTTTGAGAATATTCAGCTGGAGCAGACGTGGTCCAGGTGGAGCCAGGCCAGGAGTCTCCATGCCAGGGTGGTGGTCAGTGCTAAACCCCACCTGGGTGCTCAGGATGAGACCCAGCCCAGCAGAGACGGTTTCAATCTCTTTGTGTTTCACCCTGACTGAAACCCAGTGATACAGAGGTAATTTCACCTCCTGGAAGGGCAGCGCTGTTAATTCTGAAATGCTTAAATGTGATGGAGAAAATGTCTATGAGGAGGTTGATAAGACATTGACTTAATAAATTGCAAGGTTAGGAAGATGTGCCCTGTGGAAGTCATGGTGCTACTTATTTTTCAGGGAATATAAATGTGTGAGGTAATGTTAATCATCATTCCCTATCCTGTACGTGGAGCAGGACAGCTATTCTACATATGAGAAAGTGATAAAATAGAATCATATAATTTAATACTTATAAATCAATATTATGTGGAGGTTGTGCAAGCATTTGTTACCTGGTGGGTAGTTGACAGCGAGCCTTTCTTTAGTGTAAAGTCTTTAATCTGCAGACATACGTTATTGAAAGGAGCAGTGAAAAACTTGCATTTATTTTGGGACGTTTACAAATTGATGTGCAATTCCATTTCGAACGAGAACACAGATCAATTATTTTATCCTCTAACTGCTATAATCATAATTTGCCAGTTGTTTAGTTGGAGGGAGTTTTTAAATTAAAAAAAAAAAAGATGATAATCATTACACCACCAACAAGCCTGATTAATTAATTAAGCCTCACTGCGATATTTAGATGTACCAACTTTCAAAGTGTCCAGTATGAAGCTAAATTACTTTGCTGTTGTTCTGGCATGGCATTTATGGTAATTTGTCAAGCCTATATGCAGTAATGGATTGACTCATATAACGAAGGCTATAATTGCAGCTGTTAGGTAGGGCCTTCTTTATCTCAGCCTGTCTCAGTTCCCATTCCTGCATGATTTCTTGCTGTGCCGAAGCCATGTGTGTCTTGTTTTGTTTTAATACATTACTGACCCAGGGTCTCAGGTTACTGGGGTTCCTGTCATACATTTAGTTCCACTCTCATAAAGCATTGCACAAAAAATGCTGGAACAAGGTAACAATCATTGCTCAATATACTAAGTATAAATGTCAGAGTGTAAAACTTGACTGCAGGAGAACAGTGGAGGGGGAGATAATAATTGAAAATAGGACATTCTGAACTGTAACAGTGAGGCTGTGAGTTATAAGGGCTCCTATGGAATCGTGCAATATGTCTGCTATGTCTTGTTTATCATTAAAAGCTTGATATCAACCATCTCTTCGTTACATATATTGTGGTATATCATCATGTTTTGCTCCAGTGGCTAAAAATGGAGACTTTACCAGGTCTGCCATAAGGGTGCCACAGCATCCTCACCCCCATGGTATAGGAGCACAAAATTGAGTGGAATAAAGCATTCATTTAGTTGTTTTGTACTTTCAAACTGTCTTCTTTTTCTGTGATCTTCTCTTTACCCTGACAGGCCACTTACTCACTTTGAAAAGTGTCTAAGTGTGACAACAGATGTTTTGTAAACTTATCTTCTAATAACTTACATAATTGAAGAAGTTAACAGGTTGTTCACTTAATAGGGATCATTTATACAGGATTTTTTTAATAACTTGCTGGAAGGGGGGAAAAAACCACTCTTGGCTAATACGAAGCATATTTTGCATTTATTATGGGAAAAAAATTTCAGGTAGGAGGTGGGGAGACAATTTGGGAATTTTCGTTAGCTGAAAAACTGCATATTAAACATGAATTGTGATTTTCCATCTGGCCCTACTGGTTAGGAAGCTGCAGTTGGGCATGATCTTCACTGTCAATCAACAGTCCCCAACTGCGAGATGCAAACCTCATGACGAAGCCCACCCCAACTCATTAAACCAAAGCAAACTGTATGAAGTGCGCCGCTGTGTGATTTTAATATTTGGTGCATGTGACAGGATCATTTTAGTGATTTGCAGGATTTATCTCCTCTTAAAAGTACTGCCTAAGGCTACTCTAATTGGTAGGAAAGCAAATTCCCCCTTCTCCTCCTGTCACTCTTTGTTTTATTTACTGAGAACTGCCGAAACCTATTTACACAATAATGAGGATAAATCACCGTGATGCTTTCAACACAAAGAGAAATGTTGCGTGAGTTGAAAGCTGTACAATTAAAACTAAATTCAAAATATTTCTGAAGTAGTGTCTGCAGTTAGTGGTAGTGAAATAAAATTAAGACAAACGATAGGAACATACGTGGCGGACAGACAGCTGAGATCAAAATTCTCGAGGCATCTTTTATGATGGACAATTTCATTCAAGATTGCAATTAAGTAAATGCATGTAAGATGCTGACAATAGCCCAGATGTTCCTCCTCAACACGCAGCTCTTTCGTTTTCCTCATGGATGTGGAGTTCAGCTACTTCCACCACTGTTTTGTCTTCTCCACAAGGCACCAACCAGCAACTTGTCCACCACGTCAGGGTGGTGATACTGCAGGTGGGGAGGACACTCTGTGGGGGTGTGAGGTTGCAGCTCACTCTCTGCGTCCTGGAGAAGTTACCTGAGAAGGAGACAACAGCTTCAAGCTGAGAAGAACCCAGGCCAACCTTAAGGTGAACGCTGAGAATGCAACATCTGCAGCCCATGAGCACCAAGTTCCTGTGGATCTCAGCATGATGGCCCAGTGCTGACAGAGAGTCCAGATGGAGATTTCCCTTGAGTGGCTCTTTCATGGAGGAGAACAGACTGCTGGGGTTGTTCCAATGGAGCGAACTGTGCACCCGTGTTCCTGGTCCCTGCTTCTGTGCTGCTTTGCTTGAAGACTCCCACTGAAACAACTGTGTCTCAAACTGAGCTGTTCAGCACCTGGTACATTTTATTGCAATCCTGAACTGCTTACAAACCTCACATTGGGGGTTGGAGCTAGATGATCTTTGAGGTCCCCTTCTAACCCAAACCATTCTGTGATTCTGAGTATCGCTATCATGGGGCATTTTATATGTGTTTGGTAAATAGTAATTAAAAATCTAATTAAGATATGCACTGTTGAGAGATCTTTGATCTTACTTGAGATGTGGTCCATACTGTAACAACCAGACCTCAGAGCAAAACCAACCTGTGTTTTTCAGGGCAAGTGACACCAACGAAACCCCTTTTTACAGCACATGCTCCGTCTGCTCTTTAATTCGCCCTGCCCAGGCCCCCGGGCCTCAAATTAAACCATATCATTGAAACCAAGAAAACACCATATGCACCATGAAGAGAAAATCGCAGCTTTTGAGAACAGCCTTTCTGGATTTTTTAGGACACACTGGCAGGTTACTGATGCTCAGTGGTGATGGTAGAAGTGGCAAAGCAACAGGACGATGCCAAATGGTTCTGCCAAAGTGGCACTAAGAAATTGCTGGTGTTGGCACCACTCCGCTTGTCCCTGTGGCTGTCTCTGAGCTCCAGCAGAGAGCAGATATCTGCTCTGCTGTTAAGTGCAGTGTAAGATACCAATAAGTGTAATAATGAATAATTAAAGATGTATCTCTTATTAGAACACAGGTTTCACGTTATCTGTAAACGGACCTTCGTTTTCACCGAAGTGAATGGGAAATAAATTCTTTTCACAGCAGCTTTGTGAGGCATTTTTCACCAATGCTGCGATAAAATACTTAAATAACCCAAAAAAACCTACTACATCAAAGTAAAAACTTATAAAATATTAAGGTCTAAAATGACCTTTTGCAAAAGCATGTGCAAATCCATCAATACCAATGGAGTTATTTTTATTTATGTTGTCAAGGGTTCATTGCATCTGTGTAAAATTTTAATAATCGGCTCTTGGGTTTAGATCCCACAAAAAGTGAGATCAGAGGCAAAATTCCCATGGATACTAATGGTGGAGGACAAGACCTAGAGGCAGCACAGGGTGCAGAGCTTGGCCATGTTTTGTTGAGGGTGGAGAAACGCAGGGTGGGATGTGACCTGTGGTCAGAGTTGTGCTGATCCATCAGGCCTGTTGGCAACCACCAGCCCTTGGAACTCTTCCAGAAGGAGCTGGATGGTTGGATCCATGTCCAAGTGCACATCTAGACCACTTCCCAGCAGATCCCAAAATGCCCTGGCAAACCAACCTACACAGGTTGATGGAGGCAGTCCCAGCATCCTGACCACTGGGAGAGCCACACTGGGGGGTTCCTGCTGGTCAGTTTGGCCCTGCCTGTCTCATCCCCTGGCCAAGGTCAGTGGCTCATTTTAAATCCTATTTTTACTCTCTTCTTCCCTCCTGCCCCCCCAAATTGCAGTCAGGGTTTTGTACACTTATTTCTTTGTGTCCTTGTGCAGCTGGTGCAGTTGCTTCCAGACATCAGTATTAAAATTTAGTTTTCTGGTTGCTTAATTGGGAAGTGGTGATCCATCCATTTCCATTTGCCCTCTTATTTCCACACATGTCATTTATTTGCAAAAAAACTGAGGCTGAAGTAAGCACAAGGCAAAATGGCAGAAATGAAGCTGGATTTTTAAATGGATCTCTTTAAATAATAATTTAACTGTAGATTTGGTTCAATTTAAATATTCTTGAACTGATCCTAAATTAACAGTCATAATGCCTAATACTTATAGATGCTTTTTTAGCAGAATTTTGCCTGCAGAGAACTTATGGTTCTAGTCCCTAAATTTCTGAAAATATACTTAAAAATCACTGCACTTTTCTTTATACAGTGCATCTTGACAGTTTAGGTGATGACTGCTCAGTTATACTGAAAAAAATTCAGATAAGCAGATTTTAGCACATTTACCATGTCTTTTAACTTC
>NW_020897747.1:899264-901764 GCF_003984885.1 Neopelma chrysocephalum | reverse complement strand
GCCGTATTTATGTATATCCAAATAGGGAGGTAAAGCAGGCAGTTTGGGATAATTTAAAGCTATTTTAATTTGGGATTATTTCTGAGGATTAGAGTATATTTTTCACATGCTTTCGCTGTATCAAATCTGTTACATCTTCTCTTACTCCTTTGTGCTTGGATTTTGGATACACCCCTTGAAGATGAAAGAAAAGCTGAGTTTGGCAACTTCTGTCGTGATATCCTTGATTTTAGCATTGTATTGTGATGGCAGGGCTGAATTTCAGGTGCCACTGGAGGCTGTTACTCTCTGCTTTGGTTCAAAAATGCATGTACTGTACAAGCAGGGGGATGTTCACTTTGCTAAAGGTTCTGTTGTATATTAATTTTAAGTTGCAGTGTCTGCACTACAAGATGACACCACTAGCATTTTGATTAAGGATTTTATACATGAAAAAATTTTCATTATCTTAGTTCCCAGTGATCTCCCAGGATTGGTTGTATTCCTGACCTGCAGCTGTGTCTCAGAGTGTCAGGATAAATGCTTGTGTATGAAAGTGCGACCTATGCTGTTTTCTCTGTTACATGAGCAATTAATGGGGCTTTTTACTCTTGGGAAAGTCAAGACTCTTCATAACAAAACATGTACCTTAGTGGGTTTTGCTCATTTTTCTTTCTGATTGGAGAACAGTGTGATAAAGTTCTCCCTATGACCTGAGATGCAGCCCGGTTAAACTGTGTACAGACCTGGAATACACCTTTTTTTTTTTTCCCCTCTAAAAATCACTTTTCAGGAATTAAAATTTCAAAAGACTGTAAAGTAGTGTCTCATAATTCTGGGATTTTGTGCCTACTTCATCTCAGACAGTTGTGTTTAGTTAAATTAATTAACTGCTGACTTTTGGTCAACTTTGAGATGCAGCTTGGTTATATAGAAAACATGGGAGAACATGAGTGCGCATTCTTTGGCATTAAAAGTTAAAATTAAGTGTATTTTTTGTTTGAGTACAGGCAGAATTAATCAATGGAGGCTTTAGAATGCCTAAAGCATCCTCATAATAACAAATCTGTCAAAATAGTGATGTTGACATCAGTTTTGTGACGCAACTAGAAATTTGTTCTCCGCCTTCGGTTGAATTTTAACCAATCTGGGGAAACCAGACCTGAGGATAAACGGCAGGGTGTCCATCCCTGGGGTTGTTGGTACCCGGGGATGTGGGTGCCTTGCGGTGTCAGTACCTGGGGGTGCAGATAAGTGGGGATGTGGGTACCTGGGGTATCAATACCTGAGGGTGCCAGTACCTGGGATATTGGTCCCTGGGGATCTTGGTACCCAGAGGTGTTGATACCTTGGGGCACAGGTACCTGGGGTATCAATACCCAGGGGTGTGGGTACCTGGGGCTGTCAGTACCCAGGGGTGTCTGTATCCAGAGGTGTCCGTATCTGGGGGATGTTGATATGGGGAGACACAGGTACCCTGGGTGTCAATACCCAGGGGTGCTGCTGCTTGTGGGTGTGGGTGCCTGGGGGTGTGGGTACCCAGGGTATTGGTACCCAGGGCTGTCAGTACCTGGGGTCATGAGTACCCAGGATATCAGTACCCAGGGGTGTGGGTACCCAGGGGTGTGGGTACCCAGGAGTGCTGGTACAGGGGGGTGTGGGTACCCAGGGTATCAGTATGTGGGGGGGTCAATACCCAAGGCTGGGGGTACCCAGGGTATCTGTACCAGGGGGTGTCCATACCTGGGGTCATGGGCACCTGGTGTCATTGGTACCCAGGGTATCAGTACCCAGGGTATTGGTACCTTGGGGTGTCAGTACCCAGGGAGTGTTGGTACTCAGGGGTGTCAGTACCTGGCAGTGTCAGTCCCAGGGGTCACAGGTAGCCAGAATTTTGGTACCTGGGGATGTGAGTACCAGGGTTCACAGGTACTCGGGGTGTCAGTAGCCAGGGGTGTCAGTCCCTGGGGGTGTCGGTACCTGGGGTTTCAGTACCCAGGATGTCAGTCCCAGGGGTCACAGATACCCAGGGTTTCAGTACCCAGGATGTCAGTCCCGGGGGTCACACGTACCCGCGGTTTCAGTACCCAGGATGTCAGTCCCGGGGGTCACATGTACCCGGGGTTTCAGTACCCAGGATGTCAGTCCCGGGGGTCACACGTACCCGCGGTTTCAGTATCCGGGGGTACCTGGGGGCTATTCCAGCCCCCTCCTACTCCCTCTGGCGGCCGGCAAAGGAACTGCCGCACCTCCCTCCACTCCCCTCCATCACCTCCTTTAGGTTGGAAAACACCTTTGAGCTCATCGAGGCCAATTAAACCCCAATATCATAAACACTGCATCAAACAGGCCCCAGACCCCGGACCAGCTGCCAGGTCTGATGACTGTTGATTCACATGTCGGTGTTCTGACAAAACCCAGAGCTGTGGGAACCCAGGGTGGGCTTTGAGGACCCCAACACGACTCAGCCATGTACAGGCTGATTTGTGGATCGCCCTCTTTGAAAGTTGTGCTGTAGCAA
>NW_020897747.1:881764-889264 GCF_003984885.1 Neopelma chrysocephalum | reverse complement strand
TAAAGAATGAAATAAAATATCTCAGTATGAAGGAATGTAATGGAGCTGAAATACAAGTGCTTCTTGTGTTCACTCCAGCCTTGCGGCCTCAATATTTAGCCCAGCGCTCAGGGCCATCTAAATAAACTTGATGATGTCTAATTTCAGCAAGAGTGGGTCCTTTTCACCAAATAATTGAACAAATACTGGTTCCAGTTGATGTTTAGTGAAAGGGTGCTTAATGGCCCTTTTTCTTTGACAGGATGTGAGCTCTCTGTATAGAAACAATTCATCATGAATGCTTCACTCTAAAAACAATCCACGAGGAGCAATACTTAGCATTCCTAGTGCACAATTCATTGGAGAATTTCCGAGCAATTTACAAACATTAGCTCAATAAGCCTCACAACACCCATTTGAGATCAGGGAAAAAAAAAAAAGATAAGATACTGCTCCTCAGCCTCGATGTGGCACTAAGGAGCTGTAAAGCTGGAGGCTTGTCCCAGCTCCTAAATCCCCAGTGCCAGGTGGTCCTGTATGTGGGCATCAGCTGGTCCTTGCACATCATCACAGTCTGTGCAGTGGAAGGTATGCAAAACCAGAGATATGACAGAAATGTTACATTTAGAATCATAGAAACACAGAATGGTTTGGGTTGGAAGGGATCTTGAAGACTATCCTGCTCCAACCCCTGCCACGGGCAGGGAAGCTGGCCTATACTCAGTTGATCTGGAGAGAAAAAGTATATTAAAAAACCCCCAAACCCAATCAATGCAGATAAAATTAAGGGGAAGTTGTGTCTAACAAAGATGAAGTTTCGTGGAGTTGCTGATAATGTCCCTGCAGCAGTGTCCAGAAATCCGAGCATCCGAGCTTGGATATCACATCAACCACCACAGAAATCCCGATCTTTTACAGTTTGACAGCTAAAACTCCTGTACAGGTTTTGGTATAGGAATTTTTAAAGAAGTGTGCATTCAGCTGAACTGACAGCATTGATTTATTTATGCAGTTTCGGTAAAGCTGGTTGTTTCCCTACTTGCCTCTCTGATATGAGAGATCGCTCCTTCACCGTTAGTGTCCTGTAGTAATATCAGGGTCCTGCTCAAGGTTTAATGGAAAAGGAAGAGCTGGGATTAAAAGCAGTGGTTTGTGATCTGCGAATAATTCCATGATACTCCTGTATGACCTTCAAAGCTTCTCAGAAGTGAGCACAATGTGGTGCAGCCACAGTTGTACTTTCTGTTGGCCATGGTAGATTCATGTTGGGTGCTCAAGAAGGGACGAGGTGCCTGTCTTGCCAGGAATGCTGTTGGCACATGGAAGTTTCTATGAGGTGTGTACAGCAAGAATAGTCATGATCAGTTATAATATCACTGATATGAACGAACAAATAATAATTGTTCATATTCTAAATGTGAAAGCTCTGGCTAACCTCGCTGTTCAGCATGTATGAAGTTGGGCGGCACAAGCTGCTGGACTCGAGGATCTGAGGAACTCTGGGTGAGGAGAAAGTCCTGAGCTTTTCTTGTCATTAGCTGTCAGTCATTAGACAGAAAACAAACCCACAAAATATTTTTTAGAGATGAAACACAAAAACATAGCAACATAAAGAAAAGATGTGGTGTTGGGCTGTGAATGTCCTCCTGTGTGATGGCAGGACAGTGAGGGTCCCCCATTTTGCTTCACCTGCAGGGTGGAGACTTCCCAGTTCATCTCCTTCCTCCAGTACGGGAGGGTGGCATAAAGGAGTTTCCATCTTTCCAAGCTTTCCCCTTTCCTCTAAGTGCTTGCTGTGTTCCCCTGAGGCAGCGTTGCTGCAAAAACGGTTTATGGGGAGATGCCTGGATGATAAGGGTTAGTCCTAAATAATTGCTGGTTGCCGCTCAGCAGAAATAAGCTGGATTTCGATCCCTGGGTAGAGTGACTCCTCACAGCTAAAGGCTGGCAAAGGTTGAAGAGGTCGTAAGACAGGGCCTAATTTGCCATGTTCCTTTCCTTTCAAAAACAATGAGGAAACTGGGGCCTTGCCGGTGGGCAGATCCTGCCTGGATCTCCCTGGAGTCAGCAGGAGTTGGATCGAGTCCCTTTGAATAGCAAGCCTTTCCAAACCGGAGGCAAAGCCAAGTGTTTTTCAGAAGATTGATCATTCATTACCTTTGGAATTTTTCAACGTAGAGGTCATTACTGCTAATATAAGTTGTGAAAAAATAAAAAGTATTAAAAAAAATAGAGACAGATTCTCATCTGGTGTAAGTCCTTGCCTTTGAAGTCAATGAGTCATCGAAATCAACTTGCCCACACCGAGTTAAGGATATGGCCTGGAGTCAATACATTTGTAGTTGTTGAAAAATTAAAAATATAAATTTGCCTTTCCTTGGCAATAATGTTCTGTTTATGACAGAGATTCTTATGCTCTAAAATAAGTTCATTAAGGAATAGGAAAGTAATATTTCACTACCAGTATTCTTTTGGGTATAACTATTTATGATTAAATTTTATTAAACTTTTTAAAAATTGGATTTACGTTTTGATGAATCTAATAGATTTCAATTTTGTATTTTTATAGATTCTTTCTAAAGTTTTTCCTCAAGTGCAATCAGAACTGTTTGAAGAATGCAGGCAACCCGCGAGACATGCGAAGATTCCAGGTACAGATCCCTCTAAAAGCATAAACGACATATAAAAGACTTAGTCACATCTTCATCTTGAACTTTTCGTAATGGAAAATCAGTGTTGGGGCTTCTACTTAGTGTAGTTCCAATGCTTAAAAATAATTGCTGTCAATATTTTACATTTCTCCCACTAATTTAAATGCTGGTTCTTGGGACGTTCCAAGTTCTGCAGTGGAATGTAATGGATCAGTGCTTAAGCAAGTGGATCTCTCCTTAAAAAGTATTTCCCTAATTTTCCTTCCTACTAACACCTTGTGTAGTAGTTTGGAGTATGCTCAGACCTGTAGAGGTTTTACATAGACTAAGTAGTTTGATCTTACTAACGACACAACTGTGGAGCACAAGGGAGTTTGGATCTCACACAGGGGTTTTTCAGGTTCACAACTTGTAAATCCACCAGTGGTGGCCCAACACACATATTTTTGTTTCAATTATGTTAGAAAATGTTTAATACTTCACTTTCTCCTTACAGCTCTTGAGATATCCTGTGGTGAATCATAACACTACAGAGAGACAGCTGACGGGATGGACAAATGATTTCCTCCATATCTGGGGTCATTCGAAAGGCTCGTTAGGAAATAAATGCCTTTTATTTGAAAATATTTCACAATGAGTCATATTTGATTCTAATAATAAAGTAGTATTGAGATGTTCAAGATTTTCTTAGTTTGGAGAAGAATAACTTGTGGTTAAACTTGATAGAAAAACATGTGACATCTGTTTTCATGCACAGCCAACCAACCGGGGAAGCCAACACCCTTGAGCCAGCCAACAGAAAAGATCTGTAGCTGGGAAAAAAAATATTCCTTCAAAACAATTGAGCCAAGCTTCCATTTTTCATGCATCTCAGCTTCACGTGGCATCGGTGATATTGATCCATCTGAACAGAACAGAAGGTCAAACCTGGAATGAGTGGAAATGTCCTCTTTGTCTCACCGATGACTAAATGAAGCATCAGTCAGGAGTGATCTTGTGGTTGACAATGGAGCCAGTAGGCACTAGAAAGACTTTCCTGGGTCTCTTTAGCTAATCTTCCTGCCTCTCAGGTTTAACTGTACTTAACAGGATGTCAGATCTTGAACAGTATTTTTACCTGGTTTCACTGTCTCAGCACCTTTCTGGAGGTGCACTGCAGGAGGAAGGTGATATAACAAAGCGTAGCACGTCGACTTTCTTTTGCTGAACTACAGTATTTTCCCTTGGTGACTGACCTATATATACATGACAGAACAAAAATAGTTGTCATTTTCATATACACCTTGCTCTGTCTTTTTAATACACCGTGTTCTAGGAACCAAATCCAGAAATCTTGGCTGAAAATCACGATTGTATGTTTTGCAATATTTCTTAAAGTCTGGGAATCTCATTAGGAGTGAAAGCTGATAGCCCAGTGGCTGGCAGCAGCTCTGTGGCCAAGGCAAGGGTGCAACCTCAGCACTCTCCGAAGTGGATGTTGACAAGAGTGAAAGTGTCCACTTGTGGGAGGAGAGAGCTGGGGAAGCAGAGCAGCCTGGCAGAGAACTGCCCTCGGGCTGTTCTAAAGGGTACCGCAGATGGCTGTCTCAAAGGAGGCAGGATACACAGGAAAGGTGCTGTGATAGCTGGAAGCTCATTATGGCTTGTGAATAAGAAACAGGATCAGAGGTGATCCAAAACATAGAAGCAGACAAGAATTTTCTTCTGATGCCTTGGACCAGCTCTGTGCAAAAGGAGGCTCATTTCTCTCCTTCCGTTTGTGTTTGTTAAGTGTTTAGGTTGAGGAGCTGGTGGGAGAACCCTTCAATCATCTTTGTTACATCCCAAAGTAAAATAAATGGAAGGTGAAAACTAAAATTTGTCCTACCTTTTGCTGCCGTCACTGGTTGGGTTGATAAGGTCTAACTTAGCCTTTGACTTTCCGGACTCTACTAACCCCAAAGAAATCGCTGCAGTGCATGAAATCCTTCATGCAGAAAACCTGGAACCCACAGCACAGAGCCCACTCTGGAGTATTTAAATAAGATGTAAATGTCTCTCTGGGATAATAGTGCTGGACTTACGGAGCCCAAACACAGGCGCAGCTCCTGGTTTCCTCCTTGGCTTGTGTTCACGCGATATCGCTTCCGGAAGGAGTTTCACAGCTCCATTGTGTAGGTGTTTTTATCGGGAAGGTTGTGCGTTTTGCATATGTTCCTTTGCCATTTTCTACTGAGAAGCAGCTGGAAGCCAAAGGAGGCCCTATCCATCATCTCTTCTATGGCCGGACTCTGAACCTGGACACAAGAATAGGAGCCTTTCACTCAAAAATAAAGGAGGAAATTCCATTGACATACCAGGGTCAATCACCATCCAAATGAACTTGAGAAGGGATACTTTTCATGGATTGAAAACACTTTCACTATTCATATTCAACTCGGTCTTTTCAGATGCAAAAAAGTTCATTATCAGACATTAAATGTAATTGTAAAACTGACCTGGAGATCATTTACTGAAGAAAAAATGGGGAGTTACGATGGTTCCTGATTTATTAAGCTTTTTTTATTTGGAATCCTCACAACCCTTCATTTGAAGACAGTCTCAAGTGAACAAATTTTAATTAGATAAACTATCTAATCAATATATCAACAGATCAATCAAAACAGCAGCTTTTAAAATGAGTGGCTAGAGGGGTGTTTCTGAAACTAATGGCTAGAAGAATATTTTCCTGAATTGAATTCATTTGTTAGCATAATAGGAGATTAAACTCTAATTAGTGTAGCAGGTTCTGAAGAGAAACAATTGTGAGTTAAAAATCACCAGTGGTCGCCACGTAAACAAAGATGTATTCAGAGATGTCATTCACTCGGTTTAAATAGAAATAGAAAAGTAACAGGATGTTGTTGTGTCTTACGAGACCTGATTCAGTGCAAATCTGCAGGATTTTTTAAATGTGAGGTTTTGTTCTCTTTTCCAGGTTGTTGTATCAACAACAGTCAATGTGGATGGCCACGTGCTGGCTGTCTCAGACAACATGTTTGTACACAACAATTCCAAACACGGGAGGCGGGCTCGCCGCCTTGACCCCTCAGAAGGTACGGCCCCTTCTTATCTGGAAAATGGTAGGCACACATTTACATGTCTTTTTTTTTTATTTGCAATGCCTTTTTTATTTTATTTTATTTTTTTAATTTTTTTTTTTTTGTTTTGCACCATACTTTATGTTGAGACACCGCTACATTTACTTTTACATCATTTCTTCTCTCATCCATCAAACCACCCATTAAAAAAAGTCCATTAGTGTTTCTCAGCCCTTTTCAACTAGAATATGGACGCTTCTGAATTTGCTTCTGACTCCTTTCTTTATTTAATACTCAGAGTTTTGCAGTCACAACCAATTTTTCATCTTTTCCTCTTTTACTTATTTTTTTTTTTTATTTCAGTCTTGTTTTGCTTGCAGCTTTTTCTTGCTCTTTAATTTGACTTGATTTTATTTTGGCTTGCCATATTCCTTGATCCAGAGGTACAGTCTCAGGTTATGTATGCAAGTTTAAGTGGATGGTAAAAACATGACCGAATCTGTAAAGAATTTACTGTGAGGTCAATTTCCTGTGGCTGGGCCTTACTGCAGATTACGGCAGGAGGGGGTTTGTATGAGAAAAACAGCATAAAATGTTTTTCTTCAGCCTGACTCAGTGTGATTGACTTCTTGCCTGAACTGCTAAAAGAAGATAGTCTGAGATGAAGAGGAGAATGGAAAGTGTCTCTGGAAATCCAGAATTGTGAAATCCTATCTTTCTGGACCCCATCAGCCTCCAAATCACTCGCACGCAATCGCAGCTGCGTCCGTACACATGAACACATGTATTTATTCGCCTGCAAAGCCCAAAATAATCATTTAGATTTAAATATCACTTTGTTTGCACTGTAAAATACACCAGTGTAAGGGTTTAAACTGGCTTAGGATAACATAGGATAGGACAGGATAGGATAGGACGGGATAGAATAGGATAGGATGGGTTAGGATAGGATAGGATAGGATAGGATAAGATAGGGTAAAATAGGATGGGTTAGGATAGGATAGGATAGGATAGGATAGGGTAAAATAGGACAGGATACAATAGGATAGGGTAAAATAGGACAGGATACAATAGGATAGGATAGAATCTTTTCGGAAGGATCATCCAATCCAACTGCCTGAACACTTTAGGGCTGCCCAAAATTTAAATGCACAGGGATCAAATACATCTCCAGTTCTGAAGGAGTTAGGTTCTCAAACCCACTGTGACCTTATGTGGCCGGGACATGCGCATCAGTTTGCATGGGACTGCTCTTTCGAGTTGTTACCAACATATTGACAGAATCATGGCTTTTTACACTAATAAAATTAATTAAAGTGATAACAATACTAAGCTGCTAATACAAACATTGCCATTTTAGGTTTCAAATAGTATTTACCAATGGGCAGAGAGGGAAATGAACGAGGCAAGCGCCAACTATCAGAAGGCAAAGCGATCTAGACATCAAAAAATGGAAAATGATTTACAAATCTGCCGCGGTCCACACACACAACCATAATTTGTTTTTCTGCATTAATAACTAAGGTATAAGAGACCAAAAATATAATAATTAAAGGTCGCCCTGAGCACCAGAGTCATTATGGTCTATGACGTATTGTTTATCTCTTTCATATGCGCGGAAAGTAGGTGTGTGTTTTGCCTAGCAACCGTCACTAATGAGGTTCACAATTAAGAAGGCTGAATCCTCTCCCCTCGTCCTCTCCTTCCCCAGAGAGCAAGAACTAGCAACATTATAGGTTCAAGTAAGCATGCTCAGCCCTGTGGTGTTAGGTTTTAGTCTAGGTCCAAATTCAGCCTCTTCTAATGAGCTA
>NW_020897747.1:866764-876764 GCF_003984885.1 Neopelma chrysocephalum | reverse complement strand
TGGCATCAGCCTTATCAGTGCCATTTTGATTTAAGGTATGTTTTCTGTGTGATTTTTATAGCTGATAACACCCCACGCCATCAGAGTTCAAACACCACCACGGCACATTCCAGGAGTTGTTGAAGTAACTCTGTCCTACAAATCCAAACAGTTCTGCAAAGGTGCTCCCGGCCGATTCGTCTACACTGGTAAGTGTATGGTTTCCTTACTCCTCTTGCATTGACAAATCCTGTCTCTTAATGATACAAGGGCAGTTAAAAATGCTGTTAAAATTGGATGTGTCTTGCAGGAAATGTGACTTGTGGTAACTGGACCTCAAAATACCTGTTCATATGGGCACCCAGGAGCTCTGGTGCCCATCCAACCTCTTGGGTCTTAACAATGTCTTGATGTCCCATGGGATCAAGCTCTCTCACAAGATGCCTGTTACTTCCTGTTTTCATATTGGCCAGAAATAGATTAACAATGGTATTTCCTACTCTGCTCCAGCCAGAGTAGGGAGTTAAGAAGTACTCAGTGATGAAAAAATATTTTTCAGGCTATCTATCCAGACTTCTTGAACTTCCCTAAAGGTTCAGTTGAAATTTTAGGCACTGTTTCAAGGAGCTGTTGCTGGATCCAAATGACTTTATCCAACCCTATTTACAACCTGGCTCTAAAGATTCTCTCAGACCTGAAACTTGGGATACAAACTCATAAGACTGGGGATGATTTATTTGTGCCAATTCTTTTGAATACATTTGATTTTAATTTACAACAGTGCAAGAAAAAGTCGGAACTTTGTGGTTTCCAGTGGTTTTAATATGAAAATTCTTACTTTGGGATGAAGTATTGCTGGCTTTTTATCTGAAATGTGTATTAGAGTTTTTCTGGCATTTGCCAATGAATTGAACTGAGGTGCTGGGAGGGAAAAGGGAGAAAGAGTGATTTAATTTACTGTATTTTTGGATGAGAATTCTAGGTAATAAATTTGATCTGATGAATCAATCTCTCTTTTGAAAACAAAGAGCCTTTAACTGTTTACTCGACAGACTGCAGGGATTTGGGGAGAGTCCTCGCTGCTTATTGGGTAGATAATGCAGATTGCAGATGATGTGCAGATGATGTGCATTTTGATGAATATTTTCCCACTAGACTGCAACTGTTTCTATCTATTAATTTAGATCTAATGGGAAAAGTGTGTTCCTGGGTAGTTTTAAGCTAGGACTTATAAACCAGTTAACACATCGTGGATATGGTTTTGTGTCTGCCTAAGATCTATTGTTGAAATGAACTTTTAAGTGATGGCAACACCTTAGATTCCCATATTCTGTCTATTCCCAAAGAAATCACAACCTGAGCAAAAACCCTGGCATCTAAACCTGGGTGCCTTACTTCTGGCTGACGAGGGAGAGAATATTGACATTTATTGATCTTTAGGACTGGGTTTTATCAGAGTTTCCCAATAGGATGATGGTGACTGTGATGCTTTTGGTGCTGATGATGTATCTCAAAAGCCATGGTTGTTCCACAGGCTGTTGGAAAGGTGGTGAGTGCAGGTGGGGCCATCGGTGTTACAGGCTTAAAAATGCTCTTATGAACTATAATTTATATGTATGTGTGTGTGTGGGGGATGTGTGTGTGTATATATATATTTCATGCAAAGCTACAGCTGAGTGTCCTGATGAGTACGACGAGCTAAGTGTCCAACAAAATAAAAAAAATGAATGAATTAAAAGCCTCAGCCCAAACTCCAGATATTTGAGCTGCTGGGAGCTGGTGCAGTTCCACCCCGTACAGGGAAGTGCTGCAGATTTGAACCAGATGACGCTCTGGCTCTCAGGGCAGAGGCCTGGAATTTTGACTTGCTTTAGAGTAATGTCTTTAACTGATTTCTTAGGTGCAGATTTTGCAAATTTGGCTAATTTTGCTGTTTTGAACTTCTTTCTAATGTGTAAATGCACATGTGTATAGAACTGTAAGGACAAACCATTTGTTTCTTCTTTCCTGGAGTTGTCTTTTGTCTTTATCGCTAAGTAAAGATGTTCAAAAGGATTGTGAGAATGTCATGAGCTTCTCCCTCTGGAATAAAATTGTAATAAAGTTACATTACTTTAATGGGAATATACATTTAAAACACCTTTTGGGGGAAACACAAGCCAATATCCCAGCAAAAAGAAAATAAAGAGATAAGCCAGCGCCTGCCTGCCCGAGAAACTTCTGCTTTGCTTTATCCTGGAGTGATAGGGTGGCTGAGATAGTCTTTGGAAATTACAACTGCCATTGAGAGGGAAGCCAAGCCTTGCTGTATTTCAGAAAATGAAAATGCTGTAGCCTTGGTGGAGGGAGGGGCCGGGTCCCCAGGGCATCTGTTTCCCATCAGTGTCCCACCATGCTTGCAGCCTGGCTTGGCACTCTAACATTTAACCTTCCCAGCAGGAGGTGGACCATAGGGCAACAAGGCTGCGGAATAATGAAACAAGAGTGTAGTGTGGTGTACAAAGCCTTTGTGAGAGCAGAAGTTGAGACATGAAACACTCAGGGTGGGGAGATGCGAAAGTTCCAGATTTTTCTCCAAAGCCCCCAATAGCCTGATGCAGAGACAGGAGCGCGGCGTCTCCCAGCAGGCAAAGGCAAGGCCTTTCCCCATCTATCCATGCCTTTTTGCCCGCTGCTTTCAACTATTATAAAGATACAATTACCTTGGGAGACTGTGGCAGTTCAGTTGATTAGCACGGTGAATTAAAAGAATGAGTCACAAATGACATGTCCAGCTCTTCTCTACTAGTCCTTTGTATTCCCAGTGTACCTCACCCCTGTTGTAAGAAGGTCAAAAATTAGAGAGAGATAACAATTTTCAAGCAGCTAGCACTTAGGAGCAGAATTAACAATCATTCTGTATGTAATTGCCAGTTAATAGTAAATTGCCTTCTAGACTGTAAAATGCAATATAAACTGGTGGGCACCTAAAATTAAATTAATGAGGTATTTGCTGCATTTAAAAGTGAATAGTGCAAATTAATAACTGGGTACAATACTTGTTTTAATATATATTGAGCGGTGCAGCATTTGCTTGTTTAATAATAATTTTAAAAGTGCTACCTGAAAAATTTGCTGTCTGTGGGTAAATTGAGCGGTTGGTGCAGGTTGTAGCCATAATTTTGCTGGTAAAGTCTTCCAGGTTTCTAAATTAAATATCAGAGATTATTTTTTAATTAGAATATAAGCACTGCAGCCTTATTTGATTATGGCAAATTGTGATTTGTATGCTTCGAAATGAAATTATGTTACAGATAAAATTGCACCTTTACACACATATTTTAAGCTGTGCAGATCCTGTTGGTTTGCTCTCAGCTGAGCAGCAGGACTGTGTTTACAGTGTGTTTGTGCCACTGTTTTCTCTAAGTCTATATTTTGCATAATGATTCCCTGGCAAATAAAGGATGCACAGCCTGACCTAGAGTATATTAAAGTAGTTTCAAAGAATGATTTGTGGCACTTGGAACTTCTCATGGTGGCTGCTTCCACCCTGAGGTTTTTGTTGCACGTCCCTGTTTCGGCAACTCCTTTGGCTCAGTGGAGGAAATGCCCCAAATTGTCAGGAGACAAGAGACCCTTTGCAGTGGACTGGACCTGGTTGCTGCACGAGGCGTTGGCACTTGACTGCCAACATGTCCCCAGCAGAGGCGGGGAACGCGTGAATGTTGAATACATGGACCCATTCCCAGGCCTGCAATGCATTTGCTGGACGTGAACATAAGAATGATTCTTTTGCACAAAGACTTGCATTCAATTTTAAGCTTATGAAACCATTACTCAAGCAGCAATCGCTCAGGGTTTGTGTTCCTCCTGATGGAGTATTTATGGCGCGGAGGACGGCCGGGCTGGCACGGCACCAAGGGGGGGAAGCCCTCTTTACTCACTACATTGTCCAGATTTCTCGGTTTGGCTCGTTTTCCCCTCGGTGTGGAGACCTCAGTGTTGGCTGCTTTCCTCGGCTCACCCCCACCCCACTTCCCCGTCTGAAAGATCTCATGTTCCTCAAGTATTTTGGAGATCTTTTGTGTGCATTCAAATGCGATTCTGTCAATGGCGCTGTTACACTGTTTAGAGTCAATAGCTCCCTTCCATCACAGCCAACACAAACTAGCTGTCTCATAGGTCAGTGCTCTTTAAACAAATTACTTGTATCCACAGAGCAAATGATTGTTAATTGCTTCCCACAAATCATACTATTTTTACTATGCTAAACTCCACACGAATGCCTTAGTTAAATTTAAATCACCTGATTATTTCTTGTTCATATTCAATTATTGTTCTGAAGGACGAAATCTGGTGACTTTGCGAAACGAAGGCTAAAAATATATAGAATGGATCCATGATTTTATTGGAAAGCCTTAAAAAAATAAAAAAGCACAGTTACATTCATTTTAATGAAATCCTCAGCATTTCTAATTCATATATATTGCATTTCTTTTTTTTTCTTTTAAGTGCTGTTGTCCTGAAGCAACTTACAGTCACTGTTATTACAGTATTGGTTATTTATTGATCAGACCTTGTGTCAGTATCAGTTGTTAGCAAGCTGAAAAAAATCAAGCTAGAACAAATATTCTTGCCCTTTCTTCAAGCTAGGTCTGCCTAAGTCAGTCAAAGTTTAGTGTTCAAGAGTCAGACCCAGAAAGTCTCTGTTAATGTGTTAAATGGCTTTCTTGGCCTGGAGTAAAACATATTTTTCTGAAAACAATAAGTCAAAGGGGAAGGGATTCTGGTGAACTGTCTTTTCATATAAAGGTTTTTCAGCATGACATACATTTCTAATTAATAGGGCAATGCTAAACATACAGAAATGATTTAGTAGCATCAAGTCAATAGTGTGTTGGATAATGTATATTATATAATAGCTCTTTTTTAAACAGTAGCAATTCCAGGTTTATCAGGGTCATTGTTGTCCCCTTTCTTTTCTGTCTCAAAGGAGGCCAGAAGAATGAGACATACCATTTGTGCTATTGCACAAGTAGACTATTTGTCCTAATCAGTGACACCCATTTACTAGAATTGCTTAAAATGAACTATACCTCATACAGAAATCGCACATTTAGAGTGTTCCATTCATCATCGGAAAATTGAGGGCCAGTAAACTTTTCTGTTCCTCCAGCGGGATCATAGACATGCATCAAAATGTTAAAAAATGATTGGTGAGAGAGAACTGTCACCCATTTATCAAGGAAAAGGAACATTATTTGCTAATTTCCCAACCAAGGCAGTGACAGGGTGCTTCGTCTTTAGACCCATGGTGACCAACATGGCCTTTTTGTTATTAGTACAAGTCAAGCGCTTTTTGGCTGTTGCTAACAAGACACATTTGTCTATCATCAGAGAGTGCTTTATTTTTTTCCAAGTAGCTGTGACCAAAGTCTGCTCCCAGTGCCATGAGTGGCTGCACCTCGCCAGGTCGTGGTAGCACTGAGTCACAGCACAACTGATAAATCACAAAGTTTCCGTGTCAAGGTGAAGGTATTGACTCTGCTGCGCCCAAACTGACAAAATGTAGCACCGAAGCGATGGCAATTCATCTTAAAAAAAAAAAAAAGGACAAAAGGGTCATCTTGGCTTCATGTAATAATCAGGAAAATTTGAGTGCTGAATAAGACTTTTACCTGGTTTTCTCTGGGGTGGGGGAAAAAAAGGTTTTTCTCCTTTTTTTGTTGTTGTATGTAGCCAATAGTTAAAGAGTCAAATCAGTTGCCTGGATATTAAACTGTCTAATTCTATTTTTCTTTCTATAAATTTAGCTTTATTGCTATTTTTTATTACTATGGCCTTATTGTACCACTCAGGCTGAAAACTTCCCAAAGTCCAAAATCAAAGAAAATAGATGGAAGGAGAGGAAATAAGATATTTCACTGAAAATGTACATCTTGTTCTCATACTGTGAAAGCAAGAGTGCAAACAGAAATCTGGGTTGCATTGGAAGATACCCATAGGAATTCCTGTTTATGGCTAGTTACTGTTATCCATGACACATTACTACACCAGTAATCCCATTAAATTAATTTGTACCCTCATAGAAGTTCTACAGAGCTGAAAAGAAACATGTCCTCTGACTTCAAGGTCTTTATGTCGAGTCTAATATAACATGGAAATAAGGAAAACACCCAGAAGCTCAGGGTTAATAAGAATAGTGAGTTTATTTTATTTTGAAACTTATTCTAACATGTATTATGGTGTTACTGCTATAATTAAAAAGCTTGGAAATGTTGTCATGTCAGAAAACTGTGTCTTATAGACGTGTTTTTTTGGCCAAGTGATTTTCATGAAAGTTGGTTTAAAAGGCACTGGCTGAGCCTGAGGCCTCATGTACATTTAAAAATACTTTAAATAATTATCACAACTGTAGTGAATGCAATTTTCTAAGGAAAAATGTCCAAAAGTGTTTGAAAAAATATTTTGGATGTCCATTATTTTTTATATTTTATAATCATTTCCAAGACATTGTTCATTATGTGGCTTCTTAGCAGAAAATTAAGTTTCTAAAAGTTAAGCCCATTTCATAAACATATGGAATACAGATATTTCCATGAAAGTCACTGTACTTGTTATTACAAGCTGAATAAAAATTCCTTGATTTTTGAATACACAAATTTCCATTGAAACCATGCAAAGGGACTTGGATAGAAGACCTCCTTGGTAGGGTATCATCTTCTGATGTTGGTAGAGAGTCATTTGATGATGATCCCAAGTTGGCCATTTTGGAAGAGTCATTGCCGTGGGTGTCCACTGACTGTGGATGTGCCAAAAGAGAAAGGGATGGAGGGTTGCAGGAAGCTGTGCTGGCAATCCATGCTTTCATTATCCTGGTCTTTTGTAAGCTTGAAAGTTGCAGTCTAGGACTGGGTATTTTAAATTTTTAATTCCACAATTTCCAACATGTAAAATTATTATGGGGGGGACTAAAGGAATTTTTTGGGCACAATGTTAGTGTGCATTATGGCTCCTCAGAAAACTCTTTATCTTGTTAGTTACCTCAGTAAAAACCTTCAATATTTAGTTTTCTCTAAGATAAATAACTTAAGTATACAAAAATATTTTATTTTGTATATTTCTGTATACCTGTATATTTCAATATATACAAATATTTTTAAATTTTGATTGAAACCTAAACAAATAACTTTACATAATTCTGAATGGTTAAAATAGTACAGGCTTTCTTGCTATTATTAAAGTGGCAACATCAACTATTCTTAAGCATTTAATAAAGCTTTTATAGACTCATTGAATTATGTTACTTATTTGAGGTATTTTTTCCCAATATCCACAGGAAATACAGAGATTTCATGACTTTGAGTAAGACACATTTTTGTTTAAATTATTACACAACAGAGGAATACAGTTGTAGGAGCTGTGTTAGCTGATATTAAGGATCTGATTATAAATCCTATTTGTCTAAATATTATATTAAAATATCACAGTATTATATTCTTATTCTGGGTGAATATAAATGGGGAGAAGTTGTGCAGAATACCAGCTCTTACAGATGTTTGCTGAGGCATCACAGATTTCATATGTTTCTGAGGTGGATAAATACCTTGAAGAGCTCAGCCAGTGACTACAGACAAATGATCAGGTTTTCCCTTTGGTGTGATCAGGCATCATTTTCAGTAGAGTACCTGAAATTCTTGTATTTCTCTACTCTTGTGTTCAGAGTACCTGAAATTCTTGCATTAAACAAGAATTGTGTAATCCAGCTCTGTGGCACAGGAGGAATTTCTGAGGCACTGTAGTAGAATTCCAGCATAATACTCTGAAGTGTGCGTGGGAACAAGAGGACAGAGATGAATCCACACGCACATGTCTCTAAGAAGGAGGTATTTATTCAGTTGTGTGGTCTAGCAGAGAAATAAACTCCCAAATAATACCACAAATACAAAAATAGATAAAAGCTCCATTTATTCCAGTAAAATATATCTTAATTAGTAAAGTACCTTTGAGTATTGAATAGTTGAAATGTAACATTTTGCTGCTTTGATGTAAAACCACATGGTAACACACTTAACTAAATCAGTAATGTGCCTTATTTTTTGAAGTAGAATATTTTGTTGTATTAGTCACATTATGTTGTTTTCATAAAATGCCGTGTTTTATTGTAGTTCTTTATGTATTATGCTCTGGTATTTTCTTGGCATGATTAGAACATCTATGATTTGATATCACACAGGTCTCCTTCTCCTTTTATTTTTCACTCCTTCCCTTGCAGTGTTCCCTGCTAAAAACTGATAAGATCATAAAATCATGGAATGGTTTGGGTTGGAAGGACCTTAAAGATCATCTTCTTCAAACCCCTGCCATGGGCAGGGACACCTTCCACTATCCCAGGTTGCTCCAAGCCCCATCCAACCTGGCCTTGAACACTTCCAGGGATGGGGCAGCCACAGCTTCTCTGGGCACCCTGTGCCAGGACCTCACCACCCTCATTGTTAAAAATTCCTTCTGCATGTGTTGCCGGGTGATGCTGAGTTTCTCATCAACCAACACCCCCAAGTCCTTCTTCTTAGGGTTGTTTGTTGCTGGTGTGATCCTTAATTTCTCATGATCTACTCATTCTGTAAGTTGAAATGATGGTAAATTTTCAGATGTTTGACATGTTCTCACATTGAAATGTGTGATGTGGTCTGATACAGTAACTCACTTGACCAATACACCAAGTGGGTTTCCTTCAAATGGTTTCCATTCCCTACTTCATACTTCATATTTTAAATAATTTTTTCTAATCCAGTATCACCGACTCTAAATACCTGTAACAGAGGAGAGTAATGTCTGTATGATGGAGTATCTTGGGTTGATGTCTCAGGATGTCCATGTCCCAGGTGAGGCTCACTCCTCCCAGTAATTCAGCCAGGTTAGACACATGATCCAGCTATCCAAGTGCTCATCCAGTGACCCTGGGGGGATGCTATGGAGAGGATGTATGAGGTCCTGTCCCTTGTGTGCTACCTGTGCTGCTGTATTCTTCACTGATTTTTAGTGGGTTGTTTGGTACATAAAGATATTTTTCATTCATTCTCCTTTGCTTTCTCCCTCTCCCTCTCCCTCTCCTGCTCCTTCTCTGTCTCATCCATTCATTCATTCATTTAAAGTAATTCTTCAGCTATTATGATGGTAATGACTTTTTTGGCAAACATCAGAGCCTGGAACACAATTGTTCTCAGTCAAAGTGGAAATGCAGGCGTCCTTGAGGAATCTGGGGTCATGAGGTATTAGTGCTCTACTTGTGCCTGAGTGCTGCTACCCAAAGGTGTGCCAGGAGCCCAAGGCCTGTGGTGGGAACAGCGTGGAGAGGCTGTGTGGTCCCTGAGGATTGTCTGGGAGTGGTGGGGAGGCTGGAGACCTCCACCAGTGTCTTCCCATCAGGTGCTTCTTGGCGCCCATCCTGCAGTGAGGGTGCACCAGCCCTGCTGAGCCCCCATGAGTGTGTTGGAAGGGAGCTCTTGAAGATCAGGGGACAGATTATTAGACATAAAGTGTATTTAAAGTTTAATTTGCTGCACATTTGTGAAAGATGCACATTGTTTCTTTCATAATTATATGGCATCTCATCCTTGCTTTCTCCCTCCTCCCCTTGTTCCTCTGCCCCTTACATCCTTCCTGGAGGAGGAAGGCAGTGGTTGGTCTGGTAGGTGACTGGAACAGGCCATGGCGTGTTTTCCCTTATTTCTTCTCCCAGTCCACTTTTCAGTACTAAGTCTGTTCTGCTGGGGATGTTCTGACACAGTCTACAAAAGACCCTGAGAGTGACAGACTATTCTTGAACTGAGTGATTTGACATTTGTCTTTAAAGATGTCAAAGCTACAAATGAGAGTTCAATACACTCTTTTAATATTTCTTTGCTAACTCCTCTGTGATTTTGGGTTCCCCACAGGAGCTCACCCTCCCTGAGGCCGGGGCACATGTGACACTGCTGCATGTAGTGTTCCTGGGTTGAGGGCTGGATGGAGGAACTCCAGTTTCATTAACACTACAGTA
>NW_020897747.1:824264-851764 GCF_003984885.1 Neopelma chrysocephalum | reverse complement strand
GTTTGTAGGCATGTGTGACATATATGTTACTAATAAAAGTAATAGTTGATTTAATTTACCTGTTGTAATTGAAAATGCATGTAGCATATTGCATTTAAAATTAATTTTGATACTAATGAAAGGAGGGAAACAGGATTATTAGATATGTTCAAACGCATATTTTTTTTTGCTTGCAACGTAATTATTAAATTGATTGCTCAGATAGGAACAAATTGTTGTTTAAAATCCTGATTCTGCTATGTTTCCTCTTCTAAAAAGATTGTCTTTTAATGTATTTCCAAGCTAATAAGCCTTATAAAATTCTGTACTTGCTCTTGAATTAGTTTTCACTGATGGCTACACCTTATGAAAGCTTGTTGTTAGCATAAAAATATCAATCACAAAATGAAGACCCCAAAACAGCCTTTTAAAGTAAATCACTGCAACAAAAAAGTTTTTCTTGTCAGCTCTGGCATTTGAAGGTCTGGAGAGGCTGAAAGTTCACGCAGTGTGTTGGTACAAAGCGGGACTTGAGCCTGTTGATAATTGCTCCTAAAGACAAACGTGAAGGCACCTGACACAGCTGGATCGAAGAGAGCTTTTGTTGGCTGTCTGTGCTAAGAGGAGAGACAACATAGAGTGCTCGCGGATGATTTAAGTAGGGTTGGCGTGATAAGGTTATCTCAAGCTGCAAGAGTTGATAGGGCAGTGAGAGACAACTCAGAGCAAAGCTGTGCAATCAATTAAAACTGTGTAATATATGCTGCATGAGGAAACCCCCCAGCCCTAAGTCTATCTTATAAAATAACATTATTTTTTTGGGGTGGGGGGGTTTCTAACACAGTAGGTTACAGTCGCAACACAAGCAGTGTTTCCCCGCGAGGATATGTTCCCAGCAGTACTCCTCAGCAGTCCAATTACAACACAGTCAGCAATAGCATGAATGGATATGGCAATGCCGGCATGCCCAATCTAGGTGTACCAGGTTCCCCTGGATTTCTTAATGGCTCCTCAGCTAACTCTCCTTACGGCAGTAAGTGTCTATTTTTGGTAACACATCATCATATAGATTCATATTTACTACAAAATCAACTCCTTGCATTGTTTTGATTTTCCTCTATTGTCAGCTACTGGATAAAAGGAGGGGTGACTCTGGAGGCTGGACGTAAAAATGAAAATAATAAATTGATCTGTTTTGTGCCAGAATACAATCTCAGATAGAGAAAAAAATAAACCAAACCAAAACAAAAAAAATGAAACAAAATAAAAATTGGACTGCGCAATTCGTAACAAAAGTCCAACACAAAAGAGTTTGCCTGTTATCCAGAGAGTGGCCAAGCCAAGGCATTTCATTTTTATTTTTTTATATATATTTTTTTTATATATATATATATATTTCTATATATATTTTAAGAGGCAAGGCCCTATCACTCTCTTTTTCCGTGTTTGCCGTGAAAACCTCAATCTGAGTCCTGATTATTTTTGCTTTATTGCAGTAGTGCCGTCAAGCCCTACCATGGCAGCCTCTTCGGTCACCCTCCCTTCAAACTGTAGCAGTACACACGGCATTTTCTCATTCTCACCTGCCAATGTCATCTCTGCAGTGAAACAAAAGAGCGCCTTCGCTCCTGTTGTCAGGCCCCAAGCCTCTCCTCCACCATCTTGCACCAGTGCAAATGGAAATGGACTTCAAGGTGAGCTGGATCTCTCTCAATTTTCTGTGTATTGCCTTTTTTTTTTTTTTTTTTGGTGCATACACTCAAGCTCTGATGGTTTCTTTGGGAGAAGGGTACCTGGCTAATTTTTTTTTGGGTTCCTGGTGCTCTCGTAGCGATGCAAAAGCAGGGGGAGAAATAGGGTAGCACGAATGGTCTGCTGAGATCTTTAGTTCATTTTTAATACTTGCATTAGAGAAAGCACTAGTTGTTTTTCTGGTATTTTCCCTTAGGAGTTCGTGACTTAAATTTTAAAGGAATACTGTATCCCTGAATGCCTCTTGGAGGGTTCATGTACTCCGTGTGTTTATATGTTTTTTGAACACATTTCTGTGGATGTTTAAATCCAGCAGTGTTCCTGCAGGACGTGGTGTGATTTCCTTGTTTTACATAGGGTGCAATAATGATTTCAAATATGTCAAGTTAATATAAATCAGGTTAAGCTCTCATTCAGTGAACTAACCTTCCCCTGGACTAGGTAGCCCTGTATGCAGGGGGTTTGCATGCTCTGGTGGTCCCAGCTCGCTCTCTTACTGTGGTGTTAGAGTGGTTACATCCTTAAGTGAACTGAATATTTAAATTAAGGCAGGTAATTTTAATAATTTGCTTTTTTGGTATTTTTTTTTTTTTATTTTTAATCCATGTGATTTTGTGTGGGTAGTGCAAGGAACAACTTATAAACCAGTTGCAGAACTCTCATGGTCATCTGCTGGGAGTGGGGCAGGAAGAATTACAATACAGTGTATGTTTGGTAGAAGAACAAAAATATGAACAAAGAAGTCTTCCCAAAAAGGGAGACTTAGGTCCTATTGTACCACTTTTAAGAGATACTTTAACATTTAGAAGATAAAACTATAGATGGATTAGAATAATTTGAATGTTTGCCTCTGGTTGAATCTCATTGTGCAGTAAATTGGAGCACTTCAGATCCCATTGAAATCAGGAAGGCTTGAGGACACTCATACCCCAGAGGTCGTCACTCCTCTTGACTTCCTTAAGAATTAGCAGTACAGTGTTATTTATTCTTTGTATTACCATGACACCCATGATACAATGAGCACTCACAGGCAAACAGATATTTTAATTTGCCAAACAAATTCTGAACACCTGCATTTTGTGGGATCTGAAGGCACTTCGGAGAGACATAATCCCAATCCCACAGAACTGTCTGTCCACCACAAATCCAGACCATTCCAGACTAAGATCTCAAAACTAATGTTTCTGTAGCTTGTTATTCACTTCTTGGCCCAAAAAAGCATTTGAGAGCTTGTTATGCACTCAGGTCAAGGAAGAGCTGAGGATTCAGCTATGTAAACTTATTGTGGGATGAATATTAAAGAAAAGGATAATTAGATTAACAGTTTCTTTCATATTTCTTTATTGGAAGCTTCATTATGTTACTACTGTAAGAGAAAACTATATTGATATTCTTAGAAAGAATAATCCATTAATAAAATAATCCAGTGTCCTACTTTCCTCTTTTTGTAAAAAGACACTACTATGAAAAGTAAATACTGAAATAATATAATGAAAAATAAAATCTTAAAAATAAAATAATAAATTAAACTAAAATAATAGAAATAAAAGATAATAAAATTAATAAAATAAACAATTAAAATAAAATATTATAAATGTGGTAACATGACAGATCTGAGGCAACTGCTCTGTAGCAGATATTTATATATATATTCATATTAACACCTTGTGATTTACTCTGAAAAATACAACTATTTAAACATCTAAACTAAAATGATCTGAATTTCTGAAATTTCAGTATGTAAATACAGGGCTTCCCATCAGATAGGCAAGGGTTTAGGTGCTTAAAAGCAGTAGATTACTGCAAAGTGGGGTTTTAAGGAGAACAGGGTGGGCTGAATGCCTGCACCAAGCACCTAATGTCCCTTGGGCACCTCCCCAAGCCTTTAAAAATTGTACATCTCCAGCCTCAAGTGCAAAATGCTTCATACATAAAGCTCAGAAAATGGCTTTGAAACAGCCAATACTGATTGTGTTAACTAGGTCATCAATTTAACTCTTAGGCTGAGCCCAGCCTTTCTCTGGACTAAGCTTTTTCCATGGCCAGACAGCCCAGTGAACACTTGACAATGCCACTAATCCCTGATTTTAGGATGCTGCAATCCAAGCAGCAGACCTGGTGTCATCCTTTTGGATTTTGGTTCAGCAGCCGAACTGAAAATAAATAGAAGTGTTGAAAACAAACAAGCAAACAAACAATTGCCATTTTTTCCTCGACTGGCTGAATGGAATAATTTTGTGTTGAGCAGAATGACACAGAGAAATAGGGAGAATGTCCTTCTGGTCTGGTAATTAGAGCAGTGAGTTGTGGTAACTAGAGCAGGGTTGTGACAAAAAGTTGAATTGTTTATGCAAAGTAGCACCACAAAGTGATGCTCAGTATTGTGAGGAATTCAGGAACTTACAGAGAATCATAGAACCCTGGGATGGGTAGGGTTGGAAGAGACCTTAAAGACCATCTACTTCCAACTTAGGGCAGAAACGCTTTCCACTATCCCGGGTTGCTCCAAGCCCCATCCAACTTGTCCTTGGACACTTCCACGGAGGAGGCAGCCACAACTTCTCTGGGCAACCTGTGCCAGGGCCTCACCACCCCCTCACCTCATTCAGGTTCCTTCAAAGCAGGGGCAACATCACTTCTCCCAACCAAAACTACTGAGTTAATTCAGACTGAACTCACAAAAGGTTTCAGGCTGACAACACTTCCCCCAGTTGTCCTCACAGATTTCAACCCCTGCCTTGAACTGAACTGCTGCCAGAACTGAGTGGGAAGACAGGGATGAATTTGTCATCTCCTTCCTTCATGAGATATCATAAAGAAAAGCCACCAACACTCTTGTGTTGGCACTTATTTATACTGCATTTGACCCATACAGTTGTTTCGGGAATTTCTGTTTTTCTTCCTATTTTCTTAGTCATTTATGGATATTGAGCTCTTTTTAAAGTTGCTTTCTGGACACTGTGCAAACAGCTTGAGAGTTATCTGATCAGCACATTTTCTACATTAAGTTAAAATTTGGAATTTAAGAGCTGCAGTCCAATGCAGCAGAAGTTTTTTTTTGTGATCTTGAAGTACAGTCTCATTACAGAGCAGGATATAAAGGAGCTGAGTGGCAACTGAAGAGTCTGCACTGTTAGAAATGGTCACACACATTTAGTCAACCCAAAAGGGAATTAAGAGCTCGTGGTCACTGTTGTTGTATTGGAGGTAAATCCTTCAGTTTATGGATAAGGCAGGACATGGATAAGAATGGATAAGAATGCAGGCACAGGTGGTCCTTTCGCAGGGATTTGGGGGTTAATTGCACTGATCTTTGCTGGGTAAACCCCCGCAGGATGTGTCTATGAGTGGGAAAAATGCTGTTCTTGGTACACCTAAGGTGGTGAGAACACAGGAGCAGAGTTATGAAGCTCCACCTGGAGCTGAGGGAGATATTTTTGTCTCCTAACAAAGCATAAAGCAGAGGTTGAGCTGCTCTACCTCCTGGCTTATGCTAACATCACCCTAAGCATCAGGACCACCTGAGCCCTGCGCACTAGAAGCAAGATCTTGCTGCCAGGAAGCACGACCCCAAAACCCACTGCACTGTACGACCTACTGCCCGAGAGGGAACACGGCCTTTAGCCAGTAGACTTTTTTCTAAAGAGATCCAAGACACCTGAGAAGGTGTCCCTGCTCATGGCAGGGGGTTGGAACAAGATGGTCTTTAAGGTCCCTTCCAACCCAAACCAGTCTGTGATTTTACAAAGACAGAGGTTAAGAATGAAAACAAATAAAAAAGAAGACAATCTGGGGAGATCTCAGAGGGGTCAGGGTGCAGGCCATGACAGCCAGGGCTGATGTGTTGTCTTCCCCCTTGCTGCACCCATGTCAGCTGCACATCCATCCCCAGCCAGCCGGTACCTGATCAGGGTCAACGCTCGGAAGCTGCAAATCACAGAGGAGACACCTCTCTCTCTCTGTTGTCCCATGGCCATGACTCACTCCTGTGACTAAGCCTACAAAAAAGGGCCTTTGGGCCATATCCAAAAAGCCACAATCTTGTTGACTCCATATGGCCTCCATTGCATAAATTATGATCACAAAGTCAAGTACTCACACACTTTTTTAAGA
Source organism: Neopelma chrysocephalum (assembly GCF_003984885.1). Taxonomy (NCBI): domain Eukaryota; kingdom Metazoa; phylum Chordata; class Aves; order Passeriformes; family Pipridae; genus Neopelma; species Neopelma chrysocephalum. The sequence continues at coordinate 845,920 of NW_020897747.1, read as the reverse complement.
GCAGGATCCTACTGTATGTGTTCCTTTGGGCAGAGAGCCTGTTCCTGTTTAAACAATGGACATTTAAGGTATAAAATATTTTTTTTTAGTGAGAAAGTGCTGGCTCGCTGCAAAGTTGGAAGTACAATATATGTTCAAAATTTGGTTTTCAATTGTAATTTACTTTCTATAGATTGTGAAAGATATTGCTCTCTGGTTATAGGACTGTAATGCAGAGCACAAGGGTCTCTATATTCTTTTAAAATTGCATCCTGCTTAATTTTCTGGTCTTTCCCTGGATGAAAGTATTAAAATTATTATTAAAAAACTAGCCAGCTCATTTTTCTTTAAGAAGGCATTTGGTATCAATTTGCACAGCAGGAAGCACAGTGCAGAAATTCACAATTGTCAAATGCTGCCACTAAAAGAACAGTGAAATAAATGTCTGGAGCACCAACCTTGCACCTCCCTCCCATTGTGCCACAGGGAGAATTCAACAAAAATGGTTAAATTAAAAAATTTAGACTTCTTCCCCCCGTACCACCCCCCCCCCAAAAAAAAGCATGCAGCAGATAATCTAATTTTTCACACAGTAGAATCATAGAATCCCAGAGTGCTTTGGGTTAGACCATCCAGTCCCACCCCCTGCCATGGGCAGGGACACCTTCCATTATTCCAGGTTGCTCCAAGCCCCATCCAACCTGGCCATGGACATTTTCAGGGATGGAGAAGCTGATGGTGTTATTGCAACATGGACCTGGAGGACATGGTTTAGTGGTGAACATGGTGGTGGTGCTGGTTGATGGGTGGACTGAATGATCTTAAAGGTCTTTTCCAGCCTTAATGATTCTGTGAGTCTATGATAACACCTCAAAATGATCTCCAGCATCCTCCAGTTCAAGTGCACATCAGTTAACCAGACTGACGTGGTGACAGGTTTCCTGCTGACTGAATCCCATTGGAGAGGCCAACCTGAGGGGTTTGGCAGGTCCAAACACAGGGCAAGGTCATCTGCTGGCCCGGGCTGATGCAGTGTGGAACAAAGATTTAGTGAAGGGTTGTTTTAAGGCTTCTTTAAAAGGTGTTCAGGCATTGGAAGGGGCTGCCCAGGGAGGTGGTGGAGTCCCCATCCCTGGAGGCGTCCAAGGAACGACTGGATGTGGCACTCAGTGCTCTGGGCTGGATGACAAGGTGGGGATCAGGCACAGGATGGACTTGATGGGCTGGGAGGGCTTTTCCAACCTCAGTGATTCTTGGATTCTGTGAAAACATGATGAAGAAACTAAATGTTTCAGGTCAGAAGGGTCTCTGCCAATATATGCACTATTCTCCTGGTAAATTTTGTAAGTTCAGTTGCTGTTTAGCTTTAAAACATTCAGTATTATAAAAAATGCAAAATTATAACTTCGGTTTCAATTTCAACATATTTGTTACATCTAATTGGGGAAAAAAGTGGTAGAGTTGGAAAATTTTAACCTGTTTCGAAGGCATCACTTGAACTGTGCTTTAGACAACATCCCATCCAAATCCTTCCCAAAAGTGGTGCCAGAAGGACCAGGACTGCTCAGGGCTCTGGGTGCATCCATTGGAGCAGCGCTGATGGTGCAGACCATGCTGCTGCAGGAAGTTGTGTCACCTATGAAATGTGTATGGACCCAGCTCTTCCAAACCGTAAAGCTGTAACAGCGAATCAGAAATAAATTAATATTGTTGAAATTAATGAACTGAGAAATTGAAGTTCACATCACTACACGAACAAATTTATTAATATCTGTTGTACATAAATTAATGAGAAATATCATTATGGCAAAAATTAAACAACACTAAAATTAAAGACTGTCTAAATTACGTTTCTACCAAAGAGTTAACTAGGAAAAAAACCAGTGGTTGTTGGCATATCAGTCTTTATCTGTTAAAATACTGGATATGGCTGGTCTAGGCTACTGATAGAATCACAGAATCACAGAATATGCTGAGTTGGAAGGGATCCACAAGGATCATCGAGTCCAACTCCTGGCCCTGCACAGGACCATCCCCAGGGGTCCCATCATGTGCCTGAGGGTATCATCCAAATGCTCCTTGAGCTCTGGCAGCCTTGGTGCTGTGACCACTGCCCTGGGGAGCCTGTTCAGTGCCCAACCACCCTCTAGGGGAAGAACCTTCTCCTGATATCCAACCTAAACCTGCCCTGACACCACTTCAGGCCATTCCCTCAGATCCTGTCACTGTCTTTTTATGGCATTTGAGCTCCAGAGCTGGGAGGAGGTGTAGAGTCCTCGGCTTTGGTCTTGGAAAGTTCTCGGCTTGCTCAGTCCTGCTTTTATCATAAAGTAGAATCGTGGAAAAGGAGGTTTTCTACCCAGGTGCAGGTCTGGGCATGAAGTGATGGTTAGAGGGGATGTCCCCAAGGAACGGTGTCATGGTTAGGAGTGTTGTCGGGAGCCTGGAGAGCTGTGCACAGGAGTCAGGGTGCCCTTCCCTCAAAATCCTGCTAAGAGCCTCCTTTCCCAAGGAGAAGCCCTTTGTTTTGCTATGAGAAGTGCATGTCCACGGTCCCCTTGGTCCGAGGATGATGTGGAGGAACCTGGGTCTGCATCCTCCGTTTGAGCATTGCGATGGCTTTGAACCAGCTGTGCCTTCCCCCAGTTGTGACAATAACGGCTCCTTTTTCTTCTCTTTTCTCTTTTAGCCATGTCCGGGCTTGTAGTCCCGCCAATGTAAAGTCACTTTTGTTTACCTACCATAGCACCAAGCTGCAGAGGATGGGCTTAGGGGACAAGTTTAGTATATTAAGACATGCTGATGGAAGCAGTATCTTCACGCAGAATCAGCAACAAATCGAAATGCTACAGGAAAAAAAAACAAACAAAAAAAAAGAAAAAAAAAGACTTTGTTTAAAGATTTTATTTAAACTATTAAGAATCTACATGCAAACAACCTACTTCTTCATGAACAATTCCATTTTATTGACTGAATTTTTCTCATATTTTCACATTTCTCAGTCCTGGAGAATAAGGAAAAAGCGACGCCTATTTTGTATAAAGTTTCTGATTACGTCTTGGCTATGTCTAGTACTTGCTATGTGTTGGGAGAAACTTTGTGGATGCACCATTTTGATTATCATGAAACACTGATGAAAAATGCCTCCGAACATTTTTCTGTACTCATAACTAGATTCACAATGGTTGTGTATCTCTATAATGTGAAATATTTTTTTGTGGTGGAAAAAAAGGGGGCCAAGGAGGTTATGAGCCATCAAACTGGAAAAAAGAATAAAAAAAAATAAGGATGAATATATGATTAGAAAAAAAAAACCACACAAAAAACCGGGGCTCAGGGGCGGGCACGGGGGGGGTTTATCGTTGCTTAACTTCATCTTAATGAAATGGAACTTTGTAACTTATTGTAGTTAGAAATTGTAACTTTGATATTGAATTCTCTTGCCTTCAACAAGCACACTGACAGAGAAAAAAAAAGAAATTGCTACTGTCTGTTGGTTTAAAAAATGAAAAAAATATACTTCCACTGCTAGAGCTTCCTGTTAAGCAAGTGTGATCTGCAACATTTTTTCAACTTTTGCTAGCACTGTATACTATTGCATTTTAGGCTACTGTGAAGTCTATGTTTCTTGTACCAGAAAATTGTCCTTTTGACTTCTAGATCCTTCTTCCCTAATGTGTTTTGTATGTGGTTATAAAATTGTAGACTTTTGTGATTTTGCCAAAGTTGTAGCTAAATATTTATACACTTGTCTTGAATTTTTTTCAGATCCACTTAAATATTTAGAAAACAAAAAGCAGATTTTATTCCTTATGGAGGCTATAAGGAATAAAATAGTCTTACCCATTGCAACACTTTCTTTCACATAAACACTTGCAGTCACTAAGGGAATTTATTTTGTAACATATCAACTATAAATATTGTATTTATCTTTGAAATTTTGTATATTGCTTTTCATATTTTTTTTTTTTATGTTCCTGTATGTATTGGTTTTTGTCCTGGCCTGGTATCGTGATGCTGAAAAAAGCATTAAGCCAAGAACCATTGCCTTCATGTTTTTCTTTTAAATAAATGAGTGTCCGTGCATTTCATTTGTACTTCATAAAGTTGCTATTGTTTAGCCTTTCCATCCTTTTTTTCTTTATTATTTTTTTGAGGAAAAGTCAAATTCATTGTTTATTTTTATATTATTTTTAAGTTATCAGAACAAATAATTTTGAAAAAAAAGTCGTTCGTTGTATAGTCAAATCAAAATTGTGCCACATGGCTGTAATGAATACTAGTAGAATATGTGCATGTGATACAGCCACAGAAAAGATGAATCTATTTTGTGGTTGCATTTTTTTATTTCCTTTTTCTGTTTGTTTGTTTGTTTTTATTTTATTTTTTATTTTTTTTTTTTTTAAAGATTGTAAAAAGTCATTTTTAGCTGCCACCCATGACTTTGCCACATAGCTGAACTGTGTTTACTGGAAAAATTCAGAGGCCTAAAGTTTAAAAATAAATTCACTTCTGATGTTTTAATTAAAATGTTTGCCACATGAACTTCTCTGATGCCTTAAAAGTGAACTTCTTTGAAGAACTTTTGTGCTGTTTTATCACAGGCTTACACCACAATTGTTAATCACGACTTCATTTGGATGATTTCTGGTGTAAAAAATAAGGGGAAAAAAAAGCACAATCCTGGTGTACAATTCTCCCACTCCTTTCTGTGTCGATTTTCTGCTGCACTCTGCATTCTCCCAAACCCTGCACTGCTCCAACACGGGAAATCAGGATCACACTGAATTTTTAATGTCTGGGAGTTGTTTATTTAGGTTTCTTGGGGTGTTTTTTTTTAGGGAACCTTTTGTAAATGACCCATAGCTGACTGTATTTTTTAAACTGGAATGACCTCCGTTATATTCCGTGGCTCTTAGTGCCAAACCCAGCAAGAAAAACGTGGAGTTGTTTTTATTTTTCCTTTGCACTAACTGGTTTGCCAGCACAGCACTGCAAAACACCTTGCAAACTGCAGCAGAATTCACGTTTTAACCAAAAAGGAGGGATCATTTTTTAAAATTATTTTTATTATTGTTTTTAATTTTTTTTTTCTTTCTGGGCAAAAAAAATGCACATTTTAGTAAAGCTTTTATTAAAGGGTTTAGAAGAACGATACAGCTCTGTGAGCATGGCCGAGGCCTGGCTAAGTGGGAAAGCCTGAGAAGTCACTTTGGAACTGAATTGCCTCCGTTATATTTTGTCTAAGTAAGGTTTTGCTCTAAAAAAAAAAACAAAAGAGGTCACGTGTACATGTTAAGAAAGTCTGCAAGTTCCTTCATAAATGCAATCTGTTTGTGTTTTAGATTAATTAGTCAATGCACTCATTGCTTCATTGTCTCCAGACGAAAAGCTTCACTAAATGGTAGATTTTACTGTTAAAGACCCTACAATAAGATTGTTTTATCTGTACATTTTTTCATATATTTAACTGTATAAAAAAATGTTCATTTTACACAATATTTAATTAAAGTATTTCTTGTCTGTGAATTTCATTTTTAGTAATTTTATCTGGTTTGATTATTAAAAAAAGTGACTAAAACATGAAATGAAAAAATGCAACACTGGGGGTTTCATTTCTAAATATCAGAATTTTTATTTCTTGGTCATGAAAAAGCCCAACCCTTGACATGGTCTTTTCAGTTCCTTGGGAGGAGGATGAGGAAGGAGACCTCTGCTCCACAGAAAAATGCCTTGTTGCTCAACCTTGGTGCAGCTCTTTAACCAAAACCGCTCACTTTTTGTGAAGTGAAGATAACAGCAGAACATCTCTCTTTCTTATTTAACCAAAGCTGTGCACTTTAGACACCCTTTTTGTAAAGTGAAGGTAACGGTAGATTTTTTTTTTTACTATTTTAATGTCATATTGTAAAAGTCTGTAAACAGGAAAAGTTATTTTAAACAAAGCACAACCCAAATTTTCCACGCGGCACTTGGACACCGAAGGTCGACGTGCTCGTCTTTTAACTGCTGATAAGGAAGCAAATGCTTTGGCTAATTATAATACTGAGGACAAATATTTCACCCTCTGGACCACAGTACGTGCAGTGTACTTATAACGGAGTTAAAACATACATATATATATATTTATATATACTGAGGAGGGCACGATGCAGCCTCAGAGTCAGAGAGAGTTACAACGCTTTGCTTGATTCCAGGTCTGAGTGCCGCACCCCAGATGCCAAGTGTGCTCCTGTATCGTTGTGTGTGAGCAGTAGCAGCAAAAAAAAGCTTTTTTTCAGGAATATGGGTCTGGCAGAGCAATGTAAGTGCCTACGGTGGTAAAGCAGGGATTTTGTTATGGATTTTGATCCGGTCATTAATCAGAGGGCTGCTGACAACTTCGAGAGGGCACTGAGAAACTCTGAGCTCCAAAGTAAATATATGGACTGGTGTATGTGGATGTAGTGCCAAATGACACACGGTGTGCCAGAGCCTCTCCTTCACCACCCCATGTCTTAGTGGCAGAGTGGTAGAGTGTGATGAGAAGGTGCAGCTCACTGTAGTCACAACCTACGAAGGAGAAAAACAGGGATATTTAACCATGTTTCCTTTCTTCTCCACTATTTCCATAGTTATCATGTTTGATGAAAACAGGTGTGATGAAAACAGGTGTTAAAGCTATAGAGCACTTTGGATTATTATTATTATTATTATTATTATTATTATTATTATTATGCATTGAAAACTGTTCCACTTTGAATGTGTATCCATGTATCGTGTTTAAACGGCGGCATAATCAGATGCATCCCACTAAAAAAATAAGATGGTTTTTAGGGATGAAAGTCTGCGTGATGCCTACTGGCGCTTTTCCTTTTAGGTTTATTTCAAAGGTTTGAATAATGAGCATCTAAATGGTTCCTCTAACTTTCAATGCAAAGAAAATACAAAAGGAGAAAACCCACACAAGCTGTACTAGGAGTGACAAGTCCTAGAGCGATCCGCCACCTACATCTGTAGCTGGGTAATAGCCCTGGTGAGGAAATATGTTGTGTCAGCCTACAGTGAGTTTAGACATAGGAAGATGATAAAAATTCCTTAATCAAAAATGAAGGAATAACAGTCTTTAAAAGTATACACCAATTACTGCAGAGCAGCTTTTAAAAGTCTTTCAAGCTTTTAAAGATTATTCAAAGCACTTGAAATAGGCTTCAATCTAATGCCTCATTTCATTGCATTAAACAGCCTAGTTAATAAAGAATCAATATATTCAAAGGGCAAGGTTATCTTTTGTCTATAAGGGGTGGTGTCATTCTGAACCTTTTATAGTTCAAATGCTGAAAAAGACCTCATGAAATCCATACTCATCAAGTGGGTCAACTAGAGCAATAAAGAGGCCTCTGAAAGAATGGCTGCACTCCTTTAAAACAACTATAAGTCTTATCTCCCCACATACTCCTTGCCAGGCTCCCGCAGAAAATGTCAATTTCTCATCAAGACAAGAGGCCCGACGATAATTTTTTTCCAGAGAATACACACAATTAGGAGAATGCAGAAAGGCCCCACCAGTGATTTGTAGCTTATTATGTCACGGGCAAGCTGCGATCCGCTGCTAAGCAGATAATAAGGGCTGTTGATAACTAAAGTGTCGATACGGCACAGAGTGATTTTTGAATGTGAGCCCTTGTGCTTCCCCTCCCCTCCTCACGCAGATCCCGGGGCCGATAATGGTGCATCTGCCAACCGACACCGCCCGCCGGACCCCACAATTAATGCCGTGAATAAATAGCACAAAGGAGCGGAGATTCTTTATACTCTTTGAGACAATTCCCTGTTTTACCCTTCAAGGAGTTCTTTTATGTGAGAATAAGGTTGCTTTTAATGAAATTTAAACTCATCAGAGGAAATCAAAACCCTCAAATCAGATTACAAATTGATTTTTTTTTTTTTTTGGGCCACTTGTCGTTGTGCAATGTAGTGACCTAAGTTTTACAGGGAAGGGAAGAGAAAGCACCCAGTCTGGAGTCAGGGCATGCAAACAACCTCTACAAAAGCATACAAAAGAGGAACGTTCCTGAAGTCCCACAAGTAATAAAAAGTTTTTAAAAGTTGGTGGTATAATTCAAAAAGTGATTATCTTTATTCAGATTCTTATAAATGCAGAAGTTTTAAATTAAATTAACTGTCCCAGAACTTTAAATTGTAGAAATTAAATAATGGAACCCAGCCCCCTTCTTTTCTCATATATAATGCTAAATTTCACTGTTAGATGAAATTTCTCTGTTCAGGTCAAAATTAACTCATGGAGGATTTGAGACCTCCTAGTCTGGGACCCCACTTCAGGTAGTGACATCACCAGTGCACTTTGGCCAGTTGAAATGTGATAGTGACAGAGGTAATATTGTTGTATTTTATTTCTTAAACATACGAATAAAGCAACAGTTGCACTTAATAGTTTTGGTTTCTTTTTCTTGACTTAGTGCTACTACTGACAGGGCAGCGTGAACTAAAGGCTGCAGGTAATTAATCAAAAAACGGTGCATTTTTGGTGCCCACAAAGCTTTTAGAGGATTTTGGTTGTTATGTGACTCTTTTTTTTTGTATTTACCTTGAAATAAATTAAGCTGTTTCAGAAACGACTTTGTAACAAAAGACAGCAACAGAACAGACCCCAGAACAGAAATTATCTGAAAGATGCTTTGCTTTAACCTGACAAAAATTACAGATTTCTTACTGTGTAAAATCTAAAATAGATTTTAATAGATTTAATAGATTTCTAAAATAGAAAAATCAAAAAAGGAAACTGAGGCTGGAATTGGTCTGGGTAATACAGCCAAGCAACAGTTGCCCTGTATCTGCGAAGAAGGATGGAGACGCCAAGGAGAAGAGTGAGAGAAGAAAGGAGAAAGATGTGTAAAAAAATTGTACAGTGAAACCCAATAAAGTTGTGTTTAATGATCTCTGTCCTCGTGCTGTGGAGTTCTGTTGTGGGGCAAGTGCTCAGGGTGGGTTCTGTGATGGCTTTGGAATGGTTTGTATTGGGAGGGACCTCAAAGACTATCCAGTTCCACCCCCTGCCATGGGCAGGGACACCTTCCACTATCCCAGGTTGCTCCAAGCCCTGTCCAAGCTGGCCTTGGACACTTCCAGGGATGGGGGACCCACAGCTTCTCTGGGCAACCTGTGCCAGTGACCAGTAACCACCTTCCTCCTTGGTGCAGCTCTTGGTCCAGGGGTTTGTGACTACAGACACAAAAGTACTTTGAAACTGTAATGAATAGAAATAATAATATAATACAACCTCTAATAACCATCCCACAAGGCTATTTGGGCAGATTAATTCAGTCCATGGTGCTTCTTCACTTTTTGATTTATCCATGTGTCTCATCTTAGTGTAGGTCACCAATCCAACAAACACTGTACTATCTCAAATATCTCTACAAGAGCTTCCAAGATTTCTCCTCAACTACTCCCTCACTTACTTAATCCCTTAAGACACAGCCTGGACAAATTAGCAAAGGCCAAGCAGTGGGTAAGGACCAGCCAGAGGCTCTGATGGACCAAGGAGTGAAGCCAGATCCTTGAGTGAGGACCATCTACAGTCTCCGTACAAACCACCAGAGCTGTGTCAGTCAGCAAGTTAAAGCCAGAAACCGGGGGGCACAGGAGCAGCAGGACCCTAAAGACATTAGTATTTATCAAAATATAAAAAGAAATTATTGGTTTTTATGGGAAAACTACTCAGAGACCTTTTAGTTTTCAGCTCTAAACTGGTATTTACTGGCCCAAAACTTATGGAATCATGTTTTGCAGAGGTCCAAGCTAAGCACTCCTTGCCCATGTCAGTCCCTGCTCCAAAGCTCCACACCCTCAGACAGGAACTTCCTAAGACCCTTCAGCAAGGGGGTGAGCACAGGAAAAATACAGAGAGAGAGCAGCATTTATAAGAAAAAAATTAAGTCCTGAAAAAACCCTCTTTAGGGTATTACACATAAAGATGTTCAAAATGCTCTGCTTTTGATGGTTGTAAAATGCCATGACAAGAAACTGGAATAACTCAAAAATTAATAAATATATACAGTCAAGCAATTAGCTACATATTTACATTAGTGATGTAAATGCAGAAATCTGCAATAAATCACTTTTTTTTTTAAATTAAAATATTTTAAATTAACCCAGCAAACCAGAAGCAAATAATCTGCTCATGCTTTCCAGGTGCTGCCCACAAATATTATAAAATAACCCATGGGAGCATTATCAAGAGGACAGTTTTTTCCCCTAAGTCAGGTGACAATGAGGGTTGTGCCCTTTGAATGGCTTCTTCTGCCTCAAGTTGATAAAGAATATGAGGGGCTTTCATAGAATCATTAAGGTTGGAAAAGATCTTTGAGATCATCAAGTCCAGTGTTTGACCAAATCCCACAGTGCCACTAGAATTGGCAATGCAACAGTTCCATGTTATAGGGATGACACATTTTGAGTCAAAGATAGGAAATAAAGATTTTTTTTTCTTTCTGTGGTGAAATTTTCTGTTCTTAGTGGAAACTGGCATAAATAATTCTGGTTTGTGTGAACTTTGCACTCCAACAGTAAGTTCAAATACAAGAGACAGCAGAAAGAGCAGGTTTGGATGCTAAAATAACCAGCAGTCACAACTGGATCTCCTCCAGGTCAAATTTACACTGTTTTCTATCATTGCTTCCCATTTTCTCTTTTTCTTAATAAAACAATGTCTTGTCCTACATTATTATTCTGTCATAGAATCACAGACTGGTTTGGGTTGGAAGGGACCTTAAGGACCATCCAGTCGCACCCCCTGCCATGGGCAAGGACACCTTCCATTAGGCCAGGTTGCTCCAAGCCCCATCCAACCTGGCCTTGGGCACTTCCAGGGGCTGAGGTTGGTATTTCACCCATCAGTTTGGGTCAGTGCAGAGGGTGCCATGAGAATAAAACCAAGGAAACTGATAACTTAGGTAAATAATTCAGATTAAATGCAAAACAGGCTTAGGCAGAAGATATTTCTGAGATCATTTTGAAGTGGTTCAGATGAGCGAAGTGGCAGGATCCAGCTCAGCACCAGGAGTCAGACTTTGCTGCAGTGATAAACGTGGTGACAGCGATTTCAGCAACAGCAGAAAGTTGGGTTGTTTTTTTTTTCATTTCAATGTATTCAGCTGGTTCAGGTCAATGACTAATTCACTCAGAACTGAAAACATGATTGGGAGTTGGAAGAGCAGAAAATGTGTTTTCCTCTCCCTATCTATGAATAAAAAATAGATTTGAAAGAATAAGATCTGCTGGGTTTTAGTATCTTGAAGGACGTGATGATCAGAAACCACCTATTAATTTTTTTTTATAGATCATAATATCTCCTTTGCATATTAACTTTACTAATGAAATTTATTAATAAAATTTAATATTCGGGTACAGAATTTCATATCCAGCACTATTTTGGTAGGTCTGCTTAGCTGGTGGAATTAATGCTGTTCTCACCATCGTGGTACTGAACTCTCATTTCCATCCAAAAAGAACTTGACAACTCATATAATAAAAAAAGAAATGCAACATTCAGCATTTTCAGCCCTACAAAGATATAGAACACATAATCAGATTACAAAATATAATTGCATACATGAATGTAAATAGATTAAATAATAGAGGGAGCTCCCTGATTAGCCAAAGGAAGTGCAAATTCAGTAAAACCCTTAGATTTGAACAATACTAGTTAAAATTTGTTGATAATGGGAATAATCTCCCCTTCGGAGAAAGAGATGACATTCTCATGGAAAAATTAATAAAAGGTAGATCAGACAGTACATTTTCCCTTATTTTTACTGAAAATCGTATTTAAACATAATCCTGAAAGGGGGTTTAGATTGAATTTTCTTTAAATTTTTAGGAAAACAGACTAGTAGTTTTCTCAAAAAAAGTTGTTGTCCTTCTAGTGAAGTTTTGGGTTCCATTCTTCTCCTTTTTTTTTTCCTTCCCTTTTTTTCCCTTGGCATCCCCCTGAAGTGGGTGTTTGAGGCAGGAGTGGTGAGTGGCTGGATGCTGGGAGAGCAATGGGAGGAGGAGGCAGCTTCACATCTTTATTCCCAAAATAAAGTTATCCGATGAGCCTCAGCCTTTTGACTTTTCCTCAGCTTTCATAGAAATCCACCCTTTTTCCTTTACTTGACCCACATCTTCCTTAATTGGGATTTAGCAATTACACCCCTTACACTACTGATTAAAACCACCTCGTGTTTGTCAGCTTTCCCAGCAGAGCCCTCCTGTCTCTGGCTCTGTTGTTTGATCTGGCACTGAATATGGAAACACTAAAATTTGGGATCAATACATTAATTTCCAGCAGCCCTTCTGAGGAGGAACCCGGGCTCTTCCAAAGCCGCTGCAGGGAAAAGAACTGATGGACAACTTTGTCCTGCAATGAGGTTATTGTCCTCTTTGGGTCATACTTTTCCAGTACCAGGTGATGTAAGGGAGATGCAATATCATGGAATCATGGAATGATTTGGGTTGGAAGGGACCTTAAAGATCATCCAGTTCCAACCCCTTGCCACAGAAAGGGGCACCTTCCGCTAGATCAGGGTGCTCCAAGACCCAGCACACACATGTGCAGTCATGTGTGTGCTGCAACCTGCAATAACTTACCTAACACTGATTTTTTTATTTTTCTAATTTTTTTTCACTTAAATATTTTAATTCTTTTTTAAAAAAATCCAACTTTATGGAGGTTGTATTGCGATGCAACAGATCATGGCTGCTCGGTGCTGTTGCTGGGATGGTTCGGTTTCAGCCCGTGATGGTGTAGCTCTGACATCACACCGGCTGATCTCCCAAAATTCTGTTTTTTAGGCTGCATTTTGCTGCCTCACTAAAGATAAGCTGCATCTACATCAGCCTGCCCATTATTTTCAGCAAGAGGCTGAGACTGAGCTCTCTTCCAGCTGATCGCAGGAGCATCTGGAGTGTCGTGTTGCCCAAGGGTGGCAGATGATGTTTGATGTTTGATGTTTTCAACAAGGCAAATCCGCTCACCTTTCACCATCCCCTGCCCACAGTCACTCAGCAACTCATCCCAGGCCCCCCATGGTGTGGGATAACCCAGCCCAGCTTGGGCTCAGTTGCTTGGAATACATGATGTGGATCATGGGAAGCCGCCTTGGATCCTGCCCCAGTGAGGTACAGGCACAGTAATTAGTAAAATCAAGGTGTATTTCCTACATCGTGCAGCTGGGGGGCATTTTGCAACTCATTTTGCAGAAGAAAAACTTGTTATTTAATTGCCTTTGCTGCTACTGCTGGATCAGATTCAAAATGAGTGGGAATACCAGGTCCTGCCAGATATATTCAATCATATTACTGCTTTTTTTCCCTGAATGGATTTGACGTGCCAGTAAAGCAGTGAAGCAGTTAAACATGGACATGTGAATGCCAGCAATGCTCTGATTTCAGAGTTAACTCCCCACCAAGATGAATGAGGAAACCAACATCTCCCTCGATGTCTCTCGTTGTCCCTGTGGCGAGTTTAAGGGGAAGATAATTCATGATGTTTTGGCCAAATGCTGGAAGTAGGATACTTCCTATTCATGCTGGTAAACCAAAAATAACATCTTGTGCAGCACCAAAATAAATAAATAATAATAAAAAAGACTGCCAGAATTCAGAATTATGGGTAAGGTGAGGCCAGAGTTGGTGGGGACATTGGAGACGGGGCACAGTTTTGGCATCACACCATCCCTGTCACCATCGGAGGGGACAAGGCACTTCCCACCGCTGCATCCTCATGCCCAAGTGAAACTGGGTGGAGAAGGGGAAAAGAGATCTGTCTAAATGAGTCCAATACTGATTATTAAGTTCCTAAGAGGCAATCTAATTTAGCTATATAAAATCATGAAAGGGAAAGAATTAATTGATACTAATGAGTTATATGAGATAGCATCATAATTAATTCCTAAATAGAAAGAGGACATAGGCTGGAGTGGGGGGGGGGAATCAGACTGGCCTATATATTGTAATAGATTACAGAGGCTACTTGACATGAGAAACAAACTGCCAAAGTCAGAATGGGACAGAGTTAGAAAATCTTTTCCAATGCAAAGAAAAGTCTCTTCAGCAAACACTGAAAGTTGGGGAACTCATGGACCATTTTGACATATGCTTCCTGGTCCCCTATAGCATTGGCACCAGTGATGCCTGGCCCAGCCTATCTATCAGGAAGCACAAACACTTTGTGTTGAACTTTGGTGGTTCCTAAGGCAATTTGATTTTATTTTTCCCCACCCTAAATAACGTTGGGTAAATCAGTGAATAATCCTGTGGCAACTTCAGGGAGCATTCCTAGCTCTGATTTTGCTGCAGCAACTTGGACAAAGAGTCTGGATGTGATACTCAGAGTCAAGTTGCTTTTTTCTACTCCTTTTTGGACCTACTTACTCCTTTAGGACATAAATCACAGGTGACCACTCATATGGTGCAGGACAGAAAGCTCTGATGAGTCACAGAAACATAAAATTATATAAGGAGAGAGCATTTTTACTGTAGATCCCATAAAACCATCATCACATGTTGACTCTATGTTCACAAACACAAATCAGAGACCTCTGCAGTCTTTCTCCTGAAAACATTTATTAAAAGTTTTGCTTGTTTTTTTGTTTTCCATTGTGGGTTTAGTTTTAAAACAAATTCAGTTGGTAGAAATTAAATTTCAGTTACATTACTGCATGGCAGAGCCAAAAATACGCACATTTATCAGTGCTGGTCACTTTTTTAGAGGACAAAACGGAAAACTATTTTTAATTTCATAGTTGTGTTCACTGTGAGAAAGAAAATTGCAAGAGAGCTAGAGAGGGACTTTGGACAAGGATATGGAGTGATAGGATAATTTTCCCCCAGTATAAATAAATTAAATATTAAATGGAAATAATATTTCAATTTTCAGTTGTCTTGTTTTGGGTTTGCCTCCCACTTTAGTGCTCCCACTGGTATTTCTTCCTCATCCAAATGCATTCACAGTGGTGAATGTACCAAACAGGCCACGATGGTTCTAAAAATTACACCTCAAATTTGGTGCACAACCAAGGCAGTACCTTAAAAATGATTTGAACGAGAAAAATATTTGAGGAATACTGAGGAAGATGAAGAAAATGATGGAAAAAAGGACGAGGATGAAGCAAATTATGAAAATTAAAAAAATGATGAAGAGAATGATGATACAGGGGATGAACATGAAGAAAATGAAGAAAAAATGATGAAGAGAATGATTAAATAAATGAGGAAGATGCAGAAAATGATGAAAAAAATGATGAAAATTAAGGAAGTGACGGCAATGATGAAGAAAATAATGAAAAAGTGATGAAAAAATATGAAGATGAATAAAATGATAAAAAAATTATGAAAAAAATCATGGAGATGAAGAAAACTATGAAATAAATGACAAAGATGAAGAGGAAGAAAAGATGATGAGGAAGAAAAGCTTTCCCATTTCCCAAGCAGAGCCAACCCACCAGGATACCACTCGCAGGTGGAAAAGCCGCTCGGACGCAGGCACAGAATGAGCTGCTGATAAATCTAATCCTGAAGGATTGGAAATGAGGTAAAAGAAATTCTGATGAAAATTATGTACATGTACTTTGACAAGCTCATAAACACTGCAGCCATGATAAGTTTTCTTATTTTTTTTTTAAGACCCGCCACAACTGTATAAGCCCAAACTCTAATTTTTACAGCCCTGGGTTTGGAGATCTGTCATTGGGAGATATAATGGAAAGAATAATTGCTTGGTGGCTGCACAAACAGGAGATGTGTTGTCAGGCTGCAGTTTGGAGGCTACATCTGGCTTCGGAAATGATTGATGCTGTCTCTGTGTGTGATTCAGGAAACCATTTTTTCTTCTTTCTTTTTTTTTCCCCCCGCTAACACAAGGGCCATGCTGAACCTTCAATTAAATCAGTATTAAAGAAAACTTTTTATTTATTCCTTCTGCATCCTCGTGGCTGAGGGGAGCACGTGATTCCAATCTGAAATTAAAAAGTCATGTCTGAATAACACAACAGCATTCTCATTTCCTAATACTCTGCTTTTTACTACTTTGCATTCAACTGTGAAAAGTCTTTTAAAACTCTGAACAGCAGTAAAACTTGAATGAATTTTTGACCCATTATTGCATAGCGGGTGCGCTTTCCAAGTTGGAGAGACTGCCAAGTTCTCCCCACCTAATATTTCCACTTTAATTGTGCCACTTGAGAAATTTACGTGCCTCAAAATATGGCATGAATCTTACGCTTATTGCAGTATCATTAGCAGCAACATTTAAGCAACATCTGTGTGCTATAGAACTAATTGAAGTAGCAGAAGTGGCAGCTGTAAATCCACAGGAAGATGGCAGTTTGCACCCAGCACTGCTGAGTTAGCGGGTAACTGTCAGCCTGTTCCTGCAATCTGCTCTCGAGGACTATGGAACAGGCACACAATGTCCAAAAAAATACAGCGAGGAGGCTAATGATCCTATTAACCACTTTGCTGCACCAATTTGGCTGTTTTTCCAGTTTCCTTGTTGAATTTCATTATATATTTCACCGTTCCAGTAAAAAAGTCCGGTGTGAGGCGTGTTCACTTTTAAGCCGCTTACTTAAGGCAGGGAAGCTCCTTCTCAGTCGAATTAACACACAAACCACTTTTTTTCCCTCTAAAATTCCATATATTTCTCCGTATATTTCTCCGCTCTCTCCATTGTTTAATTTTTCCTCATCTCACATGCCTGGGTGAAAAAGAACTTTTCCCAACTGTTAATGCTGGTATTTAAAGCAATGACATTTTCCTCCCCGGGATGTAACATTTCCAATAATCAATAAAGCCGGGGGGAGAGGAGGGGAGGATGAAGTCTTTTTTAGGAGCGAGGGTTGAAGCACATCTTCATCGGAGCCGGGGCTGCTGTGCGTGGCCGGCAGCACATCAGCCCGGGCACTGATTGCACTAATTGGTGATTACAGAGGGAGGAAGGTGTTTAAAGTAGCATGTCCTGGTATTACCGACTAATCCAGGCACAGGGTTCAGAGCAGCTCGGAGCATCACCACTCTTTCCATCTTCATTTGCTTCTTGGGTGGGGAAGAGCAGGTTTAGAAACCTGACAATCCTCCAATTAACACGGGGGATGGAACTAAACGTGGAATAGAAATGGTTTGGTGTGGAGGCAGCGGGTTTTTTGGAGATCCCTCATGGCACATCCCCCCACCGCCACCAGCCTCCATCCCTGTCCATGGCACAACCCTGGGGAGCCAGGCAGGGGCCGTGGGAGCCCCCTGGCCATGATCTGTTTGCCAACAGCCCAAGTTCATTAGAAGCCCGGCACGTCCGCGGGGCCTCCATGTGACAGCCCGGGAGCCGCCGGTATTTGTTGTCTTAATGCACAAGTACTCGGGGACTGAACTGATAAGGAAAAAACTGTTGGGAATCTGCTGAACTACACGCTCAGGGTGGCGCGGGCCCGAGCGATATTGAAAATCAATAGTCACGTGGTGGTTTAAAGGTTAGAGGTCTCCTGAATTAACTTTCTAGTACTAAATTACCAGATTTAGTTATTTATTTATTTACCTATCTCGGTCTGTTTATTTATTTATTTTCCTCATTTTGCAATGATCGGGGGGGATGCACTGGCTTCAAAGAGTCACGGCTTGCACCCAACTCAGAGTGAGGAAACAGCAAAACCTTTTAATACTTGGTGTGAGGATTTAAATGTGAAGGTTTCACTCATGAGCAAATTCAGGTGGGATCAGAAGGCACAGAGCAGTGTCCAAAATGACAATGGAGCCATAAGCATTAGTAATAACTTAAAAATTAAAATACTACTTCATTCTTTTAACTCACATCTGTACTGTGTCCCCACTTGTGTGACATCTAATATTTAAATTAATCCATGTTTTATTATTAACAATGTTTAGAAAACGTAAAGCAAAGCTATTATTTGCAATATTTATTCATTAGGAATGAACAAATAATCCTGTCACAAATAAATTGAATATTTAGAGTCAAAGCCTGTGAAGACTTACACATTGCTTTTCACCCATGAACACAGTGCTCCCAAGGGCTGCTCCAGTGTGTAGCCATTCGTATGTGGAAGCACATTCACAACTGGTCTTTAGCTCCTCTGCTTGCAGGTACTGCAAAACCCACATTATTTTTTATTTCACTGAATAGATTTGTTATTTAATTTATTCCAATGTTTCCCTTCCTCTTGTTTTCATTCCCTTAGGTAAACTGGCAGCTGGAATTTCAATATCATAGAATCATGGAATTATAGAATATCCTGAGTTGGAAGGGATCCACAAGGATCATCCAAGTCCAACTCCACAAATATTAAAATATGGAATATTTGCAGCCTGGGTTAGTCTTCCCCAGAAGGACTAACAAGGGCCTGGGTCCCAGTAGCCCACTGGAGACAGGAATGTGGCTGTGGAGCTTTGGGGTTGGCAAACACCCTGCGGGACAACACGGTAGGTTGACCACAAACCATCCCGGCATGAATCAGAATCCCAGAATGGTTTGGACTGGAAAGGACCTTAAAGCCCATCCAATCCCATCCCCTGCCATGGGCAGGGACACCTTCCACTATTCCAGGTTGCTCCAGTCCTGTCCAACATGGCCTGGAACTCTGCAGCTCTTCTGGGGTGACTGGCAGCGGTGTCAGGGCTCCCCAGGATGCCTCACACCCACCTTTCCATGAGAACATCCCAGTGAGCAGGGCTTTGGTCCCCTTTGTGCCATCTGACTCCCCTGGTGACTGCGGTGAAAGAAGATCTAAAGCGGCTACTGAGGCTTTGAAGCAGACGATGTGGCAGGAAAAAACACTTCCAGGAATTTTAGACACGGATAAAGCTTTTTCTTTCTGGGTCACAGACACTTCTCCAAAGCCCTTTTTTCTATAAATACTTGGCTGTTTTAAGATTTATTGATTGCTGCAGCTTAAGTCTAATTTTCTCTTATCACAATGTGTCCGTATCTGTGTGCACTGTCCCAGCTGAGAAGGGACACCCAGGCGCTGTCACCTGCAGGGCTCCAGAACCAGGCCAGGGGCATGGACTGCAAGAATAAAGTCCAAAATAGGGGGAAAAGATCCAAGATAACTGCTTAGGAGTCACTGATGGTCTAAATGAATCTCTGCATAAAACCCTCCAAACCACATGTTGCAATAGTTGCCAGACAAATGTCAAATCTCTTATTTAAAAATTAAATTAAATTATTTTTAAAGTTTAAATTTATAATTTATATTATTATTATATATAATTATACACAATAAATTACATTATGTCATGATTACCTAACATTATATTATACTTCCATATAATATATAATAAATATTGTAAATTAAAATTTTAAATTAAAATTAATTTTAAAATTAAAATTAAACATAACCTTTTTAGCTCTGGCATTTCCAGACTCTTGCTTATCAGTGTCAGACCCATCCCTGCCATGCACACTTCCAATTTCTCTGCATTTCCAGGTGCCTTCTACCTTCCACTGACACACGGAGGCTGCGAACACACACTCCCAAAAACTCAAAGCACACATTGCATTTTGACAAATAATCACACAGAAGGATGAAGACCAGGTTGTAATTAATAAAATAAAAGCCTGGTGCTAAGGGTTAGCTTGGATGGTGTTTCAGGCAATACTGAAGCCCTGCACAATTTTACCCACATGAAGGGCTCTTGTCACGTAATATGGGATTCATATACCCACAAATTCACACCTAAATGGAATTATAGCAAGATATAAACCAGGAAAATCTTCCTCTGCTCATCTGAGATATCTGCTACATTTTGATTAGCATGAGATAACATTTTGATTAGACAGTGGATAAGTTTGTGGCTGCCCCATCCCTGGAATTGTTCAAGGCCAGGCTGGATGGGGCTTGGGACAGTGGAAGGTGTCCCTGCCCATGGCAGGGGGTGGAACAAGATGAGCTCTAAGGTCCCTTCCAACTCAAACCATTCCATAATTCTATGTGATATTACGGACAGAAGTTTCCAGTAGAGTTTTTCCTCAGTTGCTGTATTTATACAAACCTATGGATTATTGCCACATTACCTGGGAAAGGGAGGAACTGTTGCTGTTTTTGGTGATATTTTTGTGCAAGAAAGGGTTAGAATTTTAAAAACATCACTTGAAAGCATAGCATGAACTACCAATTCCTGGTTTGCACATACACAATACAACCCTACAGAAATGTTAGGATTTATTTTTTATAACTGTCATTCTTAACTATCACACAAATCCCCTAATGATTATTCCTACTAGCAATCTTATTAATTCCCATACTACTTCTGGACCATGCTTGCACTACAGAAATAATTTTAATTGAACATTTATTAAAATAAATGCTTTGTCAGGATATACCCACTCCATCTGGCTGCACTGGACAGGCATTATTTCCTGGATGTGTCTGCTTTATAAAACGTCTTCTCCCACAGCTCTCGCTGACTACCAGAGCTGATGATTAGATTGGGGTGGGTTTTGCTCAGCAGTGTTTTCTGCCACAGCCCTGTCTTGTGGACATTAACTCACATCCATGCTCTCCACAGGACTCTTCCTCATCTGCTGCACAGAACAGGGTTTATTTGGGATCAACATCCACAGCCCACCAGTCTGACAAAAGGCAGAGATCTGCTATAAATAACATGCCCTGCCAGGCTGGATGGGCTGTACATTTAATTTTTTTTTTTTTTGTGGTGTATGTGCAAGCTCAGTTGCAGAGATAAGATTTTTGATAAGAAATAAAATATGAATTGGGTTCCCAGCGCTAAATTTCCACCCTTGAAAAAAAAATGAAGCCAAGCTTTTCCCTCCCTCCCCACCAGAGTCACCTGCTGGCAAACAGATCCCGGGCACTAAAAAGCCCCTTTTTTAGCTCACTTAGCAGCCAACCATTATTTTTATTGCTGGCACCACAAACAAACAGCAAACAAACAGGAGACAGGGCGAATTCGCAGAAGGGCAGCATTGTGCAGTTAATCCTCCATTGACCGGCGTATCAAAGCACTTTTGTGTTACTTTTGCTGTGCTTCATCTTCATGAAAGCCCCGATTTTTACAGCATATCTCCTTCGACCCAAACTCGGAGCGCTCAGGCCTCCTTTAGCCAGAGCACGGGAGACTTAAAGCTGTTACATCCCACAAATAAGGGAAGTGGTGTTTTCTGAAACTTCAGAAAGCAGCTAAATATGCATTACACTGGTTGGTTTTAATTTATTTTTCATCCAAAGCCTATATGGTTTCTATAACAGAAATTGCAAATGCTGCATCATCCATAAATTTGAAATTCCTTTTTCGTGCTCCAGTCATTTTCCCCTTTTTATTTGGCAGTCTTGAGCATCTTCTTCATTAGTATTTTTTGGGGAGGTTCTTATGCTTTTTAGCATTTTTGCTCTGTGTAAAAGTGCCTTGAGACAATCAGGATTTCTCTGTGGGCTTGTGCCTAAAAATGGTTGTGCCCACCTTGAGTCCTGGGTTTACTTCTGGGCCCCTCATGTCAAGAAGGACATTGAGGGGCTGGAGCTTGTCCAGAGAAGGGAATGGAGCTGGGGAAGTGTCTGGAGAACCAGGAGTGGCTGAGGGAGCTGGGGGAGCTCAGCCTGGAGAAAAGGAGGCTCAGGGGGGACCTTCTCACTCTCTGCAACTCCCTGACAGGAGGGGAGAGC
>NW_020897747.1:797805-824164 GCF_003984885.1 Neopelma chrysocephalum | reverse complement strand
GGGGGGGGGGGGGGTCGGGCTCTGCTCCCGGGGAACAAGGGACAGGACAAAAGGAAATGGCCTCAAGTTGTGCCAGGGGAGGTTCAGGCTGGACTTCAAGAGGAATTTCTTTCAGAAAAGGGTGTTCAGGCATCGGAAGGGGCTGCCCAGGGAGGTGGTGGAGTCTCCATCCCTGGAGGTGTCCAAGGAATGACTGGACGTGGCCCTCAGGGCTCTGGGCTGGGTGACAAGGTGGGGATCAGGCAGAGGTTGGACTCAATGGGCTGGGAGGGCTTTTCCAACCTCAGTGACTCTGTGATTCTGTGCAAGGTAGATGGATCACCCAATATTTTGTATTTCCAGTGGACATTGGACAAGATGGGGACTTCCTTGTTCCCAAGAATGGCACGGGAATATGATATCTCAGCAACTTCCAGAGGTCTTTCACATCAAGAACTAAAGTGCTTGTGGTCTTCACTCCAACATTCAAAGCTGATCCACCACAGGGAATTGAGCCACCAGATTCTATGAACTAGGAAGCAAGACCAAAGTGTAACCTTTGAGCAGTCTGATACTCCAGGTTCCCAGATAGCCTGCTAACTGCTCCCTGAGTGTGTTGGTTATACATCATTTTTCAGAGCATTAGAGATGCAATATTCCTATGAAGAATTTAATTTGAAAATGATGGAATAATCTTAATTTAACAGGATGTCTTCATTCCTGGATGGCACATGGTGTCGAATCAACAGTCGATGTATTTGGTTTATTGGTTTCTGTTGTCAGGCAGGGAAGGGAAGGCTGTGACTCACAGACACTCAGCACACACTGTATTTTTCCTTCTTCTAAAAGCTTTTCTGCAAAATATTGTTAAAGTCACTCCCTGTCGAAGGAGGTGATGAATTCACTATGAAAATTTGGCAGTAACTATTCTTCTGACTGTGACAGCAATAATAAAGTTGATTTTTTCCTAAATAGGTGTAGATAAACATGAATTTATACATTTTCCTTAATAATTGGTTGATATAGTTGTTGGCTATCAAGCCACAAAATGATTTCTGAGGGAAGATGCCCAGGCTGAGATCCAGATGTGAATGGTTTTTGAGCTCAAGAACATTGAGATCAATGATTGGGGCTCAGGGACCATTGCTGGTTTGAGTTCCCAAAGTGTGTAAGATCCATGTTCTACAGGGTTAAACAAGGGGATCCATAGCTTGACCCCAACCACGTCCAACCATCCCTCCCATCTCCGCAGGGCTACACCAGCTGGATGGGCCCTGGGACCCTCTGAACGGTGCCACCACGGCGTACAAAGGTCCTACCTCGAATTTTGCTGCCCTGCTTATCAGTGGCAGCAGATTGGTGGAGATAGGAACTCTAAGGCACAGGCAGTTTATCCACTTCCACATGTTTTGTCTCCAGCACCAAAGGTCGAAGCCAAAAACCAGCTTGGTGATACCTGCACAGATTACAACAAACTAAAAGGGTTTTATGGTTGATGACACAATAAAAAAGTAAAGTTGGGCAAAAATTATACACAGCTTCAGTCTGTGTGTTGGCAAACACCTCAAATCACAAACTCTGCTGCCTTATTTTATGAACAGAAAAGGCCTCCTGTTTAAAAGGTTAGACAGAAATTTAAAAGGCAACTTGCAATGAAAGTCAAGTTGAGAAAAAGAGAAAAAGAATCTGAGAGACATCCCTGAGGAGAGGAGAGAGCACAGCAACGTGGCCATCATGTGTCAAGAACAGATGATCTGCCCATCATAATTAAAGAGAGAGACTTAAAAAAACCCTCAAGGAACCAGGAGGTGCCAGGAAAACTTCAGTAGAGCAGTAGCTGCTCGCTCAGAGAACGGGAAACGAGGAGGAGAGGAGTCAGTGCCAGGCAGTTCAGAGCAGGGACAGCCACCCTGAGCTGACACAACTTCCCGGGCCCTGTGATTAATCACAGACACACAAAGCACTTGCTGCGACCAGGAGCCATCCTCCTAATGCATGTCACAAACTTCATAATTCCTCTTGGAACGAGACAACAGCAAGTTAAATTCCTGGATCACTGTCACTGTGTCACTTATAGAAGAAGTTGCACCGGGGAACAGTTGGCTATTGGAGTAATTTGAATGGAAATGTCAGTTTTCACAACCTGTGATTTGAGGTGAGTGCCCTGCTATTATACAGCAGCTCTGTCAGGCAGCTGGGGCTGAGTACTCAGTGCCACCTCCCCTCACATTCTCGGCCCTGCTCCCATCCCAGCCTCCTCCTGCAACCCATCACTGCCAAAAAATTAACATTTCCTTCTCTGCAACACCCTTTGTGATCCCAGCAAAGAACAGCTCACATGGATGAACATTCAGTGTGTCTTCCCACATCCTGGACTGATTTTATTTCTGATTTTTCATTCTGGCAAAGGTCTGTGCTTCAAAACCATCCTGAAAGAGTGAGCTGCTCCTGAATAAATCGATTAATCGAGACTCGCACTGACCTCTGGGCAGCTTTTGTCTGAGTAAGGACTTCAGATTACGGTCAATGTGTCTTACTGCTAAATACTTGCAGAAGTCGCTACATGAGGTTGTACACATCTTACACACCTCTGTGACAGGTTCAGTCGATTCCCTGAGCCGTGTGGGGAAAAAAATACTAGTTGTGCAGAAGTACCTGCCCTTCAGTACCACCTTTGTGTATGTTATATACATATTTATTCAGATGTTGTACTGTTTGAAAGGCAACACAACCACTGCACAGCTTGGGCACTGCTTTGTCTTGACTGACTCAGAAGGAAGAGGAGTTAAATCAGCATAGCTAGCAAGGAGGAGCTCTCAAAAGTTTGACTAAAATCAGTTAAACATCAGTTTATAAGGATTTACATGGATCCAAACACAGTATTCCCACAATAATGAAACTCCAGCCCTTGTGAAACCAGCATAAATGCACAGAATCATAGAATCACAGAATGGTTTGGGTTGGAAGGACCTTAAAGCTCATCCAGTTCCACCCACTGCCATGGGCAGGGACACCTTCCACTATCCCAGATTGCTCCAAGCCCCCTCCAATCTGGCCTTGGACACTTCCAGGGATGGGGCAGCCACAGCTTCTCTGGGCAACCTGTGCCAGGGCCTCATCACCCTCACAGGGAAGAATTCCTTTCCAATATCCCATCTAACCCTGCCCTCTGTCAGAGGGTAACTTTGTCCTGTCACTCTGGGCCCTTGTCCAAAGTCTCTCTCCAATTGCAGACCTGACCTGAAACTGATAGAAAATAAAAGCAGGAAATACGTGCTATGAGAAATCCAGCTTGTAGAAGGATGGAAAGAGAAAGGGGACGTGAGAACCAAAGGGCATCACTGCCACCCCTTTTCCAGCCAGCCTTGCAGGAAAATCAGCACTCATCCAGCCTGCACAGGGAAGGATTGCACTGGCAGATCCCACACAGGTAAACACCGTCCTACATCTGCAATTTTTAAAAGAGGAGAAATAATTGACCTGAGAGATCTTCTCTTGCCTGAGCTCTGGGAGCTGTGCTTGGCTGAGCGCTGCTACTGGGAAGCAGCAGTGGGGTGAGTGCCTTCTGTGGGTTTCTCCTGGATGGCTGGATGAGCAGGATGCTCTATTTTATAAAAACTAAACAGCCTCCTTGTTCAAAGGCAGAGATGTGACAGGAGGATATTTGGACTTTGCTATCCTCCATACGCAGGGGACGATAAAGAGACTATTTTGCTGTTTATACATTGCCCACGGTGAACATTGGGGTATCTGCAGGCAAAGTGAAGCACAATTACCACTGTTATTTTTACTTTGAAAGGAGTGGTTTCCTGAGTCAGTAAATCTAGGGGTTTTTTTTTCTTTCATGCCAAACACAAATACGGTGGGAGAAATCCGCTTCTATGAAACACGAAGCGAAAGAAATGGAAAACAAGCCAAATTTAGATTTTTTTGCCTGCAGGACAATTGACAAACCAAGACGCTTTTCTGGCTTCAAAACAGCTCCTTAGATCACAGGTGGTTGGATTTTAAAGGGTAAAAAGCAAAGCTGTCTCTTTTCACTGTCTCCTTCACAGTCATCCCTGTTCCATCACAGCCACCCAGCTTTTATGTGCGCCCGGGCAGAGGAGCCTGGATCCTGTTGCAACACTCTGTTGGACTATAAACCAATGATATTTGCTTTACCTGTGCACTATCTTCCATGGAACAAAACAACATTTACATCTGGGATCAATTTGCTTGAAATTAAAGTGCAGCTGCTATATCTCTTCTGCATCAAAAGTGTGGTGTTAAGGCTATAACATACAGACAGTTACACATTACTCGGCATTGTAATATTTAGATTTGTGTCATTTTCCATCTGAGGTAAAAAGCATCTTTAAATAAATGAGTGATCTTAGACTACATATTTTATGGGCTGTGTACTCGGCGAGATATATCTACATTTGCAATGTGCATGTTCTCAGCTCCAATTGCCAACTACGTGTTTAGGCCTTGAATTTTAATGCTTAAACAAAAGTGCGGCGTCGGAATAATTGGGATTGTGCGCTCAGAAAAGTTGTGTTGTGCTTGTACAAGAGGCTTGGACGAGTTTTGGGGTGTTCTCAGGTAAAAGATGAGCTTTTACACCTGGTTACTGCAGATCCTTCCTCCTCCTTAGAAGGCTTTGGGGGGATCTAATTGCAGCTGTCCAGTACATGAACAGAGTCTGCAAGAAAGTTGGGGAGAGACTATTTACAAGGGCCTGGAGTGACAGGACAAGGGGGAATGACTTCCCACTGACAGAGGGCAGGGTTAGATGTGACATTGGGAAGGAAATTGGGAATTGGGACCTCAAAAACCATCTTGTTTCATTCCCTGCCATGGGCAGGGACACCTTCCCCTAGCCCAGGTTGCTCCAAGCCCCATCCAACCTGGCCTTGAACACTTCCAGGGATGGGACAGCCATAGCTGCTCTGGACAACCTGTGCCAGGGCCTCACCACCCCCACAGGGAAGAATTGCTCCCTAATATCTCATTCCTGCATCTCAAAGCATCACTTGTCAGGAGACAAGGGGCTGGGGTTTGGCTCTGCACCCAGTTGCCATGGACAGGATCCTCTCTTACCTGGTCATCCCAAGCACTGGTTTGTGCTGTGTTTTGCTCGTTGCCACCAGAAGCTGACATCAAGTCACAAGCCTCCACCTCCGGCTCTGTCCTCCTGTGCTGCTGCTGCCTTGGACCTTCTGTGACAGGTAAGGAGTTTGCACGGGCTCCACAAGGATTTTCACCACTGGGATGGAGCCTGATGTGAATGCACAGATAAGACATGTCCTATCACTTTACATATTACTTATCCACACACAAATGCCCATATTTATTGGCATTACATGGAAAAAGGTCCCTTCCAACCCAAACCCTTCCATGGTTTTATAATTCTACAAACTACAACACACTCTTTTCTGATGTCTGGGGAAAATTTGGCCCTGAGGTTTCCAGTCAGTTTTACCCAACACTGCTCCCTCTGAGCTCTGTATTTTAATTCCTCCCCAGATTACCAAATTCAAGTCTGATATTCTCGCATTGTTTTACTGCCAATGGCAAGAAACAATTCAAAAGCTTGAGAAAACCCTGTCCAGGGTAACAGCTACTGAGCAGAGAACAGGGCAGTTTAGTGAAATCAAGCTCAGTGGTTATGTAGGTCATTTCAAACACAGAATATTCTACCTGAGAGCACAGCATATTGGTTGAAACAAAAAAATGGAAGTGCAGCATTTCCAAGCTATCTTTTCCTCCTGGCAGCTGCAATATTTTGTGTTTCAGTGAAGGTGCTTCAGATTTTTTTTTTGCAACAGAGATAGGCTGCAGCCTCTGCTGGGCACTGCTGAACCCCAGCAGATGATAGGATGTAGGATCTCTACATCTTCTGCTCCAACTTTGGCAAAAAAGGACTTTTCCAGAGCAATCCCGCAGTGGTTGACAGGACATAAAGCTGTGAAAGACAGGATGCTGCTCATCTAAAAGAATCAGATTATGTACCTGGACTTTATCCGCTGCCTGGAGAAGAGAGACAACCAATTAGTCCAACACAGCTTCTTTGCCATATCCAGGTTGGAAAACAGATTGAAGGGGTCAAAAACATTCAGAAGGCTCCACATGATCTGACATTTGCCTTGTCACAATTTTCTTGACAACCAGAAGGTTGGAGACAGTTTGCTGGTCATCAGGAGCAGCAGAACAGGAAGACTGATTGCTGAGCCGGGGACGAGGAACTGCTCAATTAACAGTCTGCTCGTTCTCAAACCAGCCACTTCTTCAATAACTCAGGGTGGGTTTAGGCTGCTCATTTCAGAGGACAAACAGGCTGTAAACAGCTGCTGTAGTGTACAAACATGCCTGTAGTTTCCAGCCCCCCGATATTGCCTCTGTGGCTGCAGAGGTGATCTCCAAGTCAAGCGACACGCGGAGGTTCAAACCTCATTCCAGTCCCATCCTCTTTTGCACTTGATTGTATTTGCACAATAACCTGCTGCAAAATGCAGTTGCAGTGACTTCCACGACCAATGTACTCATTTCAGTTCAATTTTTTTCTTTTACTTTCCATGTTGACTCGGCCGCAATAAATATAACTGTCTGCAGAATTAATTCTTTGTATGGGGAGTTTCTCAGCCTGTGACATGGGGGTGGACACTCATGTCTATACAGACAATACAGATACGGATTTATCTATCTTTCTAATATATCTATTTTATAGATAAAAATCAGAAATTTTTTTTTTATTTCCCCAGTATTCTGTGTTATCCCAACCCTACTGCCACCCATCCTTCACGGCCACTGGGAGCGGCTGGGGTTCATCCTCCTCACTCTTCCTACCCCAGGGTCAGACAGAAAGTAAAAAAAGGACAACAGCTCTGAGAACAGGAATTTTCTGTCATATCAAAAATAGGATTTTTTGATAGGCAGAGGTTGAGATGCTCTCTACTAACCTAGTTCTACTGATCCTGCTCCAAACTGTGGGATGGTGCTCCTGAGGTGGTTGTATCTCTGCTTCCCAAGGGATGGTTAATCTTCTGATCTGTTGATCTGGGTGTTTAGGATGGTGCTATTTGAATAAAGGTTTAAAAACCCCCACCCCAGCCCAAATAAACCCTCTCAGAGGTGGAAACCCAGGGTTGGCTGGAGGTTCAGTCTCAGCTTCTGACAAAGAGGGGTCCCACCACACACGCAAATTAATTCATACCTTATATATTATTCTATATGTATGCACTATATATAATTATATATCTATACATTATATACTATTCAACTAATTTTTATGAAGAAGGCTACATTTCAAAAAGCCTGTCAAAGAGCCATAAAAGCTTCAGTACATCAGCCTGAGGGGCCACGTTAGGGCCAACTTTGTGAAGGTTCTAGATAAAATAAAAGGCATTTTCTCTCTCTCCTCTGCACAGCCCTGACCCTGTCGAGCCCTTTGGCTGCAGAAGGTGGCTTTGCTTGTGTCCCCTTGGCTGCTGAGGGCGAGGGTGGGACATGATCTCCGCCGTGTCCCTGTGAATTACAGCGGTGGCCTGTCGGGTCACCCCTGCTCTGCTCCACGGGCTCCTCCTCATTCCACTGCAGGGGCCCGGGGGGCACCTGGAGACACAGCTGAGGCAAAGGGGAAAGGGGGGTGGGCACAGCAACTGCTTTCCAGCCATCCCAGCTGATTACTGAGGCATCATCCACATTCCAGCTGGAGAACACCAAGTTTGTTATCATGTCGTTCCAACTCTGCCTGTAAATGATGATTTGGGGCAGCAGGTCACGCTGCAATGTTCTATTAATTCCTACAAACCTCTGAGTCTCCTGAGCTGAGTCTCCTACAGAACTCCAGGCCATGTGCACTTTGGGTGAGGTGCTGCCCTGGGTCTCTCATGAGAAAATTATCTATAACTAAAAATTAAAATGGTTTTGTGGTCAGATTTTGCTTGTGAGTGTTTTGTCCAGACAGGAAAGAGATTTTTTGCTGGGCACTATGAAGAAATCATTCCTTGCACCAGTTATTTTGTCATTTAACCACTGAAAGACAGCTGTGTGTCCACTGCCCTAAAATTCAACTTGCATTTACCATGCTGATGGTAGTTTCAAAAGCACATAAAATGTGTTTGAATCATAAAAGCAGAAATAAGGACCATGTTTGAGGCTCATACTTTCAAAAATCGTGGGTCAGCCATGAGAACAAAGTTGTACAATTATAGAATCGTGGCTTGGGTTGGGAGGGACCTTACAGATCATCTTGTTCCACCCCCTGCCATGGGCAGGGACACCTTCCACTATCCCAGGTTGCTCCAAGCCCTGTCCAACCTGGCCTTGGACACTTTCAGGGATGGGGAAGCCACAACTGCTCTTGGCAATCAACAAAACCAACAATTTTCCAAAACATCCCAGCATGCACCAATGGAAATACAAAGGGTTTTCCTTCTGCTTGCCAGAGTGTTGAAGATTTAAGGCAAATCTGGATCAAAATCTGCTTGGGATTCCCTTTCCCGATGTCCTGCCCTCATGCTCCAGCCCTGGATCTAAGAGGGGCTGGGAGGGCTCAGTTGAGCCACACGGGCAAGCTCAGAGCCAAATTCCAGATCGACTCAAATGTCCTACTTTGAACTGAGAGACAAGATTCCATGTGGAATTAGGTCATCTCAGTGCTCATCGGAAATGAAAATTACATCATCGCACGGTTGCTCGTCCTCAGATAAAAGGGTTGCAGCTGTTTTTCTCAGCAGTTCTGCACTTGGGGTCATGCTGAGGGTTATTTTAATTAAACACTGCCTCCCTCAGCCTGTCTGACCTCAGTTGGTAGTTGGTACCTAACTTAGGCTGAGCCCCATCCTGGGACTGGGCAGAACCCCCCACTCTGGGCTCAACCCTCACCTTCCTTGCTTGAGCCCACGCCAACTTAGAGAGCAAGAGCTCCTCTTTTAACTCCACTGCTGCAGTTTGCAGCAACAATTTCAGCAAAATAAGAGCAATTCCACCTCAAATAATACACCCAGCACCGGATGGGCTCCACGTGCTGCTCTGGCACCCCACAGCACCCATGGATGGCAGGGAGGGAATGGACCAGCACCCACTTTTCTGCAGGTTGGATGATGACTGACTAAGGAGAAGAGCCCAGGAGGAGTCCCCCACACTCCTCACAGCCCTCGTGAATATATCCTCCAGGAATACTTGCAGAAACAAATAAAAAGCCCTGTTTAAAATAACTAAATAAGGCACTTAAAGAGGTTTTAAAAATTGATAACTCCACGCACTGTACGGGATCGATCTCAATTACTGCCCAGGTGGATTTTTTTTTTTTTTGTCTTCTGGCTTTTTTCAGCGAAAAAAACTCACCCACCCAACCCAGCCATTAATGAGAAACGTTAAGGGCTTGTTAACAATGTCCTTTCATCAGCCTGAGGTGCTGCCAACATCCCATGCTCACGTCAATTTTCACCTCCTGGTGCAGCTACCGTGTCTCGTCCCGCCGGATGCGGCTGATGGAGCCCAGACCCCCGGCTCCGGGCAGGCTGGGGGCCTTCTCTGGCCCCCAGCCCCACTTTTGGCTGCCACTCCCACGTTCCCTCACACGGGACAGGGGCTGGTGTGGATCAGGCTCGGGGGGAGCACTCGCTCCCCATCCTGCCTTGTTGCGGGTCGGGAAGGAGCAAAACCGAGGTGGCTTCGCCCCCTCACCCTCCAGTCTGCAGTGGTGGGGTCAAGGTGCTCGTCCTTGCTCCCCCTGGAGTAACAATTTGGGGAAGAAAAGGGGGTGGACAAAAAGAACAGAGGATTTGTTGCTCGCTAAAAATGATGCACGACAAAAATAGCGACAGGGAAAGACAATTGCCTGGAAATCCAGGCTTGAGGATAGGGAGGGATTAAAGGTTTTGTTAGGACAGACCTGCAGGGAAAAAAAAAGAGAGGGAAAAAAAAAGGGAGAGAAAAAAAGAAAAGAGAAAGAAAAAAGAAAAAAAGAGAAAAAATAAAAGAGAGAAAAAAAGAAAAAAAAAGAAAAGAAGAAAAATTATAAAAATGAGGAAAAAAGGGGAAAAAAATGAAAAATAGGGGGAATGTTCCTTTTCCAAGGCACAAACTACATATGTGTATTTGTTACTCACACCCTCCACATGTTATTTGAAACCCAAATAGCAGCCAGGCCTTTGACAAGCTGCGTTTGCACATCAGCGTAGCCGAAATCTCCTCTCTAATGGCCAGTGAGGGGCTGTCAGGAATATTTTCCATTGTTTTTAGAGCCGGCGCAGTTGCTGGGAGTGGAGGGCACAGCCCCTCACACACAAGCCTTTGAACCACATTTCTCTTCAATTTCTCTAAGAATATAAAAGCAATTACAATTAAATCTGTAAACGCAATTCTTTGAGGATTTTTACATTCCTTTAAGATTCTTGGTGGGAAATTATTCTTGAAATAGTCCATAAATCTTACAGGATTCCCCTTGGAATAGTATGCTTCAAGTTTTTCAGGAATTTTCTATAGGTTTACTCTTTTATTGCATTTTCTTTAAGGAAGCAGGTCTGCACCATCACCTTTCCCAATAAATAACCATTTTAATACCAATTCTCTGATGCAATTCTCTGTTGCATCTGCTGGATGCAACACACACCATAGATAATATAAATTTAAAATAGGGGTGAAAATGATTAAAATTAACAATCTGTGATTTTTCTAGAAGAGATAATAATCATAGAATCACAGAATGGTTTGGGTTGGAAGGGACCTTAGAGATCATCATAATATTGATAGTAATGATAATATTAATGTTAATAATACTGCGATGTTAACAGAAACAATAGTTTAAAATTACCATTCCTTGTCTATAACTTAATATGATTTGGAACTGATACAGCAAATATCAAGTTCCACTTCAAAAAAGTTCCTGATGCTTGAGAAAAATTAAACGGAAATTTAAGGAGCAGCTTTTTCTTGCCCCAATCAGATGAGTAATTCCCCTAATTCTAAAGAGAAGGAAATTCGGGCACGTATCTAAAAATGTCCCCAGCACTCCAATGAATCGGTTTTCTGTTTAAGATGCTTCCAGTCTGAGCTCATTACGCCGCAAACTCGGCGTGCATGGAAGTGATCTGTAACAATCCTGGAGCCTGGGGCCCTTTTCCATTTGGGATTGATACATGGGATGGAATCTGCATTTTTCATCCCGGCGTCAAACAGTACAACCAGTGTGGCTGCAATTCTGCTGCAAATCCGATGCAGGAAATACAACAGAGTCCTTCAAAAATATTCCTATTTGCCTTAGAGTGGCTGCAGAGCCTGTTTGTATGGAAAAAAAAGGGGGAGGGGGGGAAAATGACCTGCTGCAAAATTCAGTTTCTTCCCTGGTCAAGGGCACCTATTTCATTATAAATGTAGTTCCGCCAAAACAAATATTATTTTTGAATCTTTCATTATCCCAGGCTCTGGGCTGGAGCAGCGTGTGTTGGTCCAGGATGCTGCGGGCCAGGGGACTCTATAGGGCAGGGGAATCCGATTCCCAGGAAAAAGCACAGCACTGGCTCCTGTCAGCGGGGAGGGAGTTGGTTTGTCACATATAGAGAGGCACCGGGGGGTGCTGAGGTGTTTTCCTCAGCTCTGTGTGTCCACACACTGCCCTGACCCCCCCTCCAGGGGGCTGAGGATGGCGACCCCTGGGCATCCACAAGGATGGAGAGTGGCCCAAACCCAAACACACCCCAAACCTCAACCCCTGCACTTCTTTGGCATTATTTAATTTAATTATGTTATTTTATTTTAATTTTTATATATCTATGTGTGTATATATACAGACATACACATATATACATACACATACATACATGTATACTTATATGCACACACACATATACATGCCTGTGTATGTACACATACGTATATATGTGTTTATATATATACGTATACCTGAGTTTATATATATATATATGTGTATATATTAGGGTGTTACTGATTACGCCTGTTTTAAACCCATCCCAGCTGGATGCAGAGGTGTCACAGCCCCCCCTCCGGCCCCCCCCGAACCCCCGAAACCTGGGGGGGGGACCCGGGACCCGCCGCGCCCCCAGCCCTGCGCCGGAGGGCCCTCTGTCGGTCAGCGCGGGAACAGCACCGTCCATCCCTGACTGTCCCTGTTCATTCCCGACTGTCCCTGTTCATTTCTGACTGTCCCTGTCCATCCCCGACTGTCCCTGTCCCTGTCCATCCCTGCCCATCCCTGCTCATCCCTGTCCAACCCTTCACTGAGCCTGTACCTACCCCTATCCCTGTCTATCCCTGTCTATCCCTGCCTGTCCCTGTCCTTGCCCTGTCCATCCCTGCCTGTTACTGTCCGTTCCTGTCTGTCCATCCCTGCCTGTCCCTGCCCTCCAGCCCTGCCCTGTCCACCCTCACCCACCCCAGCCCTACCTGTTCCTGCCCTGTCCATTCCTGCCTGCCCCTCTCTGTCCCTCCCTTTTCCATCCCTGCCTGTTCCTGCTTTGCCCTGCTGCCTCCAGCCCCCAAATCTCTGACCCAGAACATGATTTTACTCCCAAAGTTGGGTGTTTCCCTGCGAAAAGGTGTTACCTGCCCCAAACCCAGCGCTCACTGCCCCCATCCCCAAAAAAACAAAGTCACATCCCCGAAAAAGCACCAATACCTGAACAAAAACATCAAGGGATGAAAATGTGGGAAAGGTTAAAGTTGACATTTGCTGCCGCCTGCTTTTGGTGGCAGCATGTATTAGAGATATAAAAAAATAATAAAATACACCCAAACTGTACATATTATAAGGCCATATTTTTATCTCGGGGTTCTGGTGACACGTACAAACCACTTGAGCTTTGCTTCCGTGGTTTATATCGCCACGAGAAACCCTTGATAAAAATACAGCTTTATATTGTACAGTGGGGTATAGTTTATTTTCCCCATATATCACACCCTGTGTTTTATTTATAAACAGACCCAAAGACACTTGCACATGCAAAGCAGTTTTTTTATTGAAGTAATTCCAAGGTATCAATAATCCTGGATTAACTAACACATCACGACACAATAATTTTTTGGGGGTAGCAATGGCCCTTCTAAAGAGACATCCATGAAAATATGATAAAACACATAAAAAAATCAGTATTTCCGTGTTACAATTTACGATTCCCATACTGGAAATTTCAGCTTCTGGTGGCTTCTACTCACAGAGAACCTTGCTAAAACCACCTCAAAATTTAGCTTTAATGTCTCTTGAATCCTTCCTATGGAGAGGCAGGAAATAAAGCTTTGCATAACAGAGAAATGCGGAAGTATAAAGAAAAACATCAAACTCTAAAGGAATGTGCTGCTGCTAATGATGCAACTATGATGAGCTTTTTAATATTTTGCCTTATTGGACTAATCGAGCTGCTTATCCAAAATATACGATTTTTCAGTAGCATCTCTTCTGCTGCTTTACGCAAAAAAAAAAAATAAATTATTCCCATCTCCCAGTTTGAAAGGAAAAGCCAGGAACAAGGAATTCAATAGCTGCCTGCTTTTGAATAGACCTCACTGTGCTCTGTTAACTCCTGTTTAGGTAAAACACCATTTTATGCCCCAAAGTGGGGAGGGGGAGCTGGGCAGGAGCTGGCAGGGCCCTCCACAAGCCAGACGCTTCCTTAGGGGGAAGCCTGAACCTCACATTTGCCACGTCCCTCCCACTCCCTTATCCCTGCTTTAATGGACATTAAAAATAGAACAAAACAGGACTGGAGATGGGAACAAAATCCATGCACAACAGGCCTGGATCGCTGTAGTCATTCTGCTGTAAAATGTAAAAACAAGAAAGGGCAGCCGAGCTGCCTCCCCCAGGACGCAGCCTGCTTTTTTAATATAGTGGTGCCACCACACATTTCACTTTGGATGTTGCATTATATTTATATGTCACTCAAATATTTACCATTTTTCTGAATTCTGCTGGGTGCTCTGAGAGCTTGTTATAAGCCAAGGATCCGTGGTTGTGTGTCTTGGCTGGTTAGCAGCTGGAGCCGCATCAATATGCCAACTTCTCCTTCTGGAGCTTCTCGTGTGACAAAAGCCACTCCTTCACGAGGCGTCCCCCTCCATAGTTGCCGATCTTCCCGCCACTGCAGATCACCCTGTGGCACGGGATTATGAGGGCGATCTGCAAAACACACAGAAATCAGGGGAGGAGTAAAGGGGGAGGTACCCACGGCATGGGGACAAGGCACTCAGTGCCCTGGTGGGGATCGGCCACAGGTTGGACTCGATGACCTTGGAGGTCTTTTCCAAATGGAATGATCCTGTGGTTCCACCAGTCTATAAATCCAGCACTGAGTCAGGAGCCGTGTAGCACTGAGTGACAAACTGGTGGGGTCCTGGCCATGCCCAAGGGGGACAGAGCAGCCACAACCTTGGGGGCCGTGCTCCCAGGGGAGCACAAACAGAGCCGATCACTGCCTCCGGAGACCTCCCCAGTTCTTAGGCAAAAATAAGCATGGATAGGAATGTTAATCCATAAAAATGATGTAAAGTCTTTAAAAGGGTAAATCTGAGATATTAAATCCCATATACAAAACATTCCCTGCAGCATTAGGTTCTCTTGCCCCGTGCCAGCCCCCTCCACAGCCAAGCCCTCAGGGCTCGGGGGGGGGATGAAGCCTCACATCCCCAAGACGTACACAGGGAGAACAAGCAGGTATAGGACAAACTGTTCATCACCATCACCATGGCCTTAAGCTGAAGGAGGGTCGATTTAGATTGGATATTGGGAAGAAATTCTACCCTATGAGGTGGTGAGGCCCTGGCACAGGTTACCCAGAGAAGCTGTGGCTGCCTCATCGCTGGAAGTGTCCAAGGCCAGGTAGGATGGGGCTTGGAGCAACCTGGGATAGCGGAAGGTGTCCCTGCCCAGGGGGTGGAACTGGATGAGCTTCACGGTCTCTTCCAAGCCAAACCAGTCTGAAATTCTACAATCATCCCAGGATTAGGAGAGGACATATTTCTGGGAAAAAACAGACCACTGAGAAGTGGCCCCTGTGCTCCACTTCCCCGGCAGATCCTCCTTTCGCTGAAGCACCTCCACGTGCACCACGGAGAAATTCTCTGCGAGACCAAGGCACTATTTATTATTTAACAGCAAGTCAATCCAAAATGGGTTGTGAATTTTTAAAACCTCCAACAGGAGAGGTTTCATTCCGACCTAACCAATTTCAAGAACTTTTTTTCCCCTCCTGTCTTCTACTCCGTATCATTTATAGCCAAATGTCACAGATTCTGCAAAATCAATGCCAGAAGTTACATAATGGACTGATAATGCAGAGAAGTACATAAACATGCTTTTTTTTTTATTTTTTATTACAGGTGATTATCATAGCTGAAGTACACACCATAAAAAATGCAATACATCATCTCTAATCATGCCGGGTGTGTTTTGGTAACTGCATAGTAATGGGATTGCAACGATGTGGCTGTGACAACAATAACTCACTCAAAAGGGCAGTTTTCAAAAATTTGGATATTTTACGTCATAAAAGTGTAATTTATTTCACACAAATTACACACTTTACACTGACTTATTTTAATCCCATTTAATCATTTTTTCAGCACAGTTCAAGCTGGGACACACAAACTCCGGCAGCTGAAAAACTATAGATACCATAAATTGGGGGTCTTTTTGGGGTGTTCTTTCAGTTTTGCTAAGTAATTTCAATGCCTGAAATTTAAAATCTCAGTCTCAGCTCACATTAAATGGGAATACACACAGGTGCTTATTGTTAATCAAGGTTTAAATAAAGAAATGCTTCTAATATCTGCTTTATTTGGAGGTGCAATGCCACAAGTGAATTATGCATCCATGATAACTCCAGCAAGTACCAATAAAAACTTTACTCCATGCCATGGCATACCACCCTTGGTTTATGGCTTCTTTAAAGAAATTGGGATTTATTGTGCAAGGTTTTTTTCTAGTTTGGGATTTCTCTGTCTTTACACTCCCCTCACTTACTTCAGCCAGCTTGGCTTGAGTGACAAAGCCATAATAACACACTGTAAAACATCTCCAAGGTTAATTTGCAATTCTTTAAAAATACACACACTAAAGCAGCAGATTTTGATGGTAAGGCTATAAATCTTGGTGGAGAAGAAAAGGGACTTTATTTTCAGGCAGTGTGAGCCATGTGGGGTATTGGATGATTCCTGGGTGGGTGCAGGACCCAGTCACTACACAGGGATATGGGGCTGAGCCACTCACCACCAAGCAAGGAGAGGAGGTATGAAATAAATGCAGCTTTTTCCATGCCCAACATAAGGAATTCCACACTAGATTGTCCCAACACACACAAACACCCATCTGTCACCCTCCAGAGCTTTGGATGTAAAAGTGGTACAAAGGCTGTAATTTAAAAATATTGAATATTGCTTCAGTTTGGCTTAATTGTGGTGACAATGTTCAGACCACTAAAATAATTAAACCTGCCAAAATTTATTAGGGCCCTAAGGACATTTCAGAGGGAGAACTACCCTAGTCTGGAGCTTTAATGCCTCAGCTACATTTAATGTAATTTTTATCAATAACCAAGCAGCTCATAATATTAGAGCTCTGCTAAAATCTCCATGCTGTGAAATCTAATTCATCTAATCCACGAATCCATCACGCACACAGACCCTCCCTCGAACGCTATAAAACTTCCAAACCCATAGATTTGTCTCCAACAAAAACTAACATGAAGGAGCCCTCGGATCGATGCCGGAGTCCCTCTGATTCGGGCACCAGCTGAATATTTTCTCCAACTTTGCTTTTGTTCTTCTGGGTAGAGGCCCACAAGGGAAAGAGCTTGTTTTCACTCGCAGCCTCATCAATACCTAAATCCTGGTGAACAAGTGACACTGAGAAGCTGTAATCAATAGCTCCCTGTGCGTTTTTTCTTCTGGTCAAATGGTTCAGCACTACTGACAGCCCTGACACTTGGAACATGATGCTAAATCTTTATCAACAGCCATCTGGGTGAGTGGCAGAACAAGGCTGGGGCGGTCATTAACGCTCGTGGCAATCTGTGAATAAACTAACTCCTGGATAATGCGTTTGTTTAGGAAAAAGGCAGGGAAAAAACTCTCCCTGCACATGGGATCGATTGGCTCTGAACTGCATTTAGCAAATTCTGCGTGAGGACGGAGCAGAGCGGGGCTCTGGTTGTTATGAGTGTTCAGTTTGAGGCAAGGGAACCATCACATCACATGGCTGATGGGATGGAGACCTCCTGAAACTTCCCAGCTTGTCAAACCTGGGTCAGCCACGCCACAATGGAAACAGATGGGATATCACAGGATCACAGAATATGCTGGGTTGGAAGGGAGCCACAAGGATCACGGAATCCAACTTTTAGCCCTGCACAGGACCACCCCCAAGAGTCACACCACGTTGTCACACCATAGCAAGAAACACACTCAGTAAAAAAGAATCCCGTGGTTTCCTCAAGTCATAGAATCCCAGACTGGTTTGTGTTGGAAGGGACCTTAAAGACCATCTAGTTCCAACCCCCTGCTTTTTCTCCTGCTCTTTCCCAAAAGAAAATCCTGTGACGTGACCTAACATGGGTCCCAGGTTATCACCAGCCACCAAAGGAACCAAAGATACTAGGAATGAAACATATCAGGAATGAAAGATATTAGGAAAAGGTTCTTCCCCCAGAGGGTGGTTGGGCACTGAACAGGCTCCCCAGGGCAGTGGGCACGGCCCCAAGGCTGTCAGAGCTCAAGGAGTGTTTGGACAATGCTCTCAGGGACAGGGTGGGATTGTTGGGGTGTCCTGGGCAGGAACAGGGGTTGGACTGGATGGTCCTTGTGGGTTCCTCCAACTCAGGTTATTCTGTGATTCTGTGAATGACCACACAACTAGTTCTATGTGTCTGCAACATGTCAGACCCAAACTTCATAATATTATCATAGATGCTCCTATCAATCTCTGGTGTTCAAAATATTTTGGGTGGATAACATCCTTGATATAGGACAGATTGATATTATATCCTTGATTTAGGATAGATCCATAGCAGCATCAGGTTGTGCCCTTAGCTGGGGTTGAGCCTAAGCAACAACACAATTAAGAGAGGATACAAACCCAACGTAGGCAGCTCTGCCTGCTGTTAACTGACCACTGAAGACGTCTTATTTAAGGCACAGAACAGTCACTTAGGATGGCCTTGGACTAATCTGCCCAGCATTCCCCATTTCCCATGAGCCTCTGTGATTTCTTTTTGATCCTCCTCTACCAGTCTAATGAGATATTTAATTGAACTTTATGGGTTCCCTTTGAGGACCACAGACCTTGCAATCAATGTGAACTGCAGTAAACTCTGTGAAGTTTCTCTTGCAAAAGGTGAGCCCTACCCACCACGTCCCTGGGATAAATCGAGGCAAAGACTTCACCACCCTCAGCTGCTGCTGGCACCTGTTCCACCTTCTCATGAAGCTGAAGGTCATCACATGAACTATGTGAACCAACCCAATTACAACAGGAAACCATGTGGGATGCACACTACCAAAAATAAAGACCAACTCTTGGATTTGTAGAAGAGAGAAAGGTATTTGGTGGAGAAAGTGAGATTTGCGATTTTATCAATATGTCTGAGGGACAACATGATGCCAGCTCGGGGTTACTTTTGCTGTTACTACCATCCTCCTCAAATTGGGTTTATCACAGAATCGATCTACCACTAGCACTAGACTGCTCCAAGCTCCATCCAATCTTGCCTTGGACACTTCCAGGGATGGGTCTGGGGTTTGGGCTGCAGATTTAGACCTCGGGTTCTTGTAAAGAAGCAGGGGCTGCTCTCACACCTTTGACCTCCCATGTTGGTTTTTTATATGCATCCTCTCAGCATTTATGAAGTGGAGTTGCAAATTGGGTTAGAAAATCTGTTTTCACACGAGTTGATGGCTTTATATACAGAAATAACGAAGGTGAGGGGGTTCTGCAGTGCCACATATTATCTTTATATGTCACCTCCTTCATAAAATCAACCTGTGTATTACACAGTCAACCTGCACATTATGGCTCAGAGGTGAAGGACCATGGAAAGATTTCCTTGGGAAATATGAGGAACAATGAATAGATGCTCACACTGCAGTGCAAAAGGACCACATGTGTGCTTGCACGTGGAATATGGATGGAATTTCAGATTAACTCCAGGAGATGTGTAGTGATAAAAATGTGTTTTGTGATGGGCAGAGCTCTCATTACAGCACTGATTTATTATTATTTTTTAATCACCAGCCTCCTATGATGAAATATTGGGGTGTCATTATATTAACACAGCTCTTTTCCCCTAAAGCTATACATTATTATCTATACCACGTTTAAAAATCTTCTGCTGGGGACAGAAATCACTGCAGCCATAGTATGGGCTGGGAAATGGCAATAATAACCAGGACCCCATTTAAAAAAATTGCAGTAGCTTTGCTGTATATTTTCAGAACTATTTTCATCCTTCCTCACAGGGGAAAAAGCAGGAATTTTCACACCACAACCTGCTGTTACTGCTACTTTGGATGCTGCTGCTCCACTGCAGCCTGAGGGCAAAGCTGGGTACATTTCTAGGCGACAGCAATTACATCTCCTTTTGCACAACACTGGATTGTTATTCTTTGAGAACTGTTTCCTGTAGGTTTGCATTGGATTGCCTTATCTTAATGTACACCAGATTATATTGGAAAGCATTCCATCATATTAAAATAGTTTGTATTGTCAAGTACAATACTGTGTATTGACGAAATGCAGCTTTATGTTGCTTATATGAACTGGTTCATAGGGAAATCTGATGGATGCCTAAAATACCAGAGTGGGCTTCTTTATGGAGCTTGGGAGCTTAAAGCCACAAAGTGTTGCTTGAGTTTCCACGGCCATTTGTTACCTGTGTGGATCTGTAGGATACCCACGGACCTGGCCCATGGACAAACACCTGCAGTGTGTTTATCAGACGAGATATTGAGCTCTGAGTCCAACAAAACACTTCATTAAACTGAACATCCCACCCGGGCTGCAGTGCTGGTGCCAAGTGACACAAGCTGCCACAAATAACTGTACCCCAAATATTAGGTAAAAGTGAATGATTTTATTAATGATTGCTGCACAATTTATGCAAAATAGCAAATCTTAATACATCAGTACCTTGAGATGCTTCCTGGGATTAAAGGACTAAATGATAAGCATGATAAATAACTCATTAATCCACTTCCAGTGGAAGGTGTCCCTGCCCATGGTAGGGTTTGGAATGAGATGGGCTTTAAGGTCTGGTCCAATCCAGACTGTTCTGGGATTCTGTGATTCTATGAACTGCTGTGGGTTCAGATAATTGAACTGTTCCTTGTGAACTGCAGGTACATCCATCTGAGCCCTCAGACCCTCCAGTCCAGGATGGGGCTGGTCTGAACCCAAACACACCCAAAGACACTGACACAACTCATCAACTTCAGTGACACCAACCAGTGTGACTGAGGTGCACAAATACACCTGAAAAGCTAAGTCCGGAAAAATAAAAGGGAAAGACAATTACTGGGAAGCAGACAGAGACCAAGGGTTTTAATAAAATGCTTTTCCAAAATCCACAGGCCTGACCTAGAGTGCTACTTCCTCCAGCTGGTTCAAATTCAGGAAATCACCTATGGAATCCCAAAATGATTTGGGTTGGAAGGAACCTTAAAGATCACCTCATTCCACCCCTTGACATGGGCAG
The DNA here is from genome assembly GCF_003984885.1 of Neopelma chrysocephalum. Classification (NCBI taxonomy): domain Eukaryota; kingdom Metazoa; phylum Chordata; class Aves; order Passeriformes; family Pipridae; genus Neopelma; species Neopelma chrysocephalum. Next base: position 803,498 of record NW_020897747.1, on the reverse strand, counting down.
GGACACTTTCCACTAGACCCATCCAACCTGGCCTTGTTTTCAGAACCATGTTCATGCCAGAGCAGACAGACTGCTGTTAACACAACCAAAACTGCTCATAACCTGCCACATGAGGTCCACGTGGGGGATAAAAGACTTCCCTGACCTAAAAATATATAGAAAGTTTGAGAACAACAACCTGTGTAGAGGTTGGTGAATGAAAGAAGTGTTTTTCTTCCCAACCTAACACCATATACGGTGGGGAATAAATCACACTAAACTGGGTTGTGCATTATCGCTGATTAAAAACACTTACTGACCTTATTACTCATCGTAGACCAGTTTTCATAGCAGATAAATTTAATCTAATGACATTTAGCGCTCTAAATCCACCATATTCCAACAACTTTAGCTGGAAGTTGATGTGAACTCACCGGGTTTCTCCTCATGGCTGTCCCCACTGCTCTGGCTGCTCGGCTGTTCCCGGCCAGATCTGCCAACTGCTTGTAGGAAACGGCCTCTCCAAACTTCACATCATTCAACAGGGTCCACAGCACTTGTCTGGTGAAGGAATCTGCAAAGAACAAGGGAGCAGGAGCTGTTTGATTGCACGGCTGGAAAAATTAGGGTGAAACAGCCGAAAACCCCAACGAAATGTGAGTCTCAATAGCAGTTTTCTAATTTAAATTTAAACAGCCCCGATGCTCTGTCCTGTTATTGTGTCCTATATGACTACATTTAAATACATGATTATTAGAGAGAGTGCTCAGAGTAACCGATCACTATAAAAAAAGGATTTAAGGCTTTGATTTTCCTATATTTTTAATTTGCTTCAAGTACAATTATCCTGTTAACTCATACAATGTGGTTTTTTCCATTAAATTGGCAGAGTATAAATTAGCATAGAGTCAAATTAAAAGAGAAGAAATAGCTGGCTGTACCTATTCGACAAAAGCCTCGCATCTCCAGCTAATTTCCAACTTCAGCTGGGACTGGAGTCGCCCAGGAAGACGCCCTAGAGCCAGTGGACTCTGTATTATCCTGGCTGACTGCATTTTATAGTCCAGACCCCCAAGCTACAGCTCAGCACTGCAGACATTGCCAAATGTAAGGACTAGCTGTGACCTTGAATCTACAGCACATCCTTAATGATACAGGGGAAAAAAATATATAATGTATCTGCCATTATTTTAATTTTAATTCACCAGCAAATTGCTTCTAAGTGTTCCAATTGCTGGAATAATGAATAAGCAAATGCATTAGGAGCTGCTTTCTTCGGCATCTCAGGGTTTTACCCAAGCCAGGATTATTTTATAGAAGGGAAAGGGATAGCCATGTTTGGATTTTAGTTGGGTTGAACACCTCTTGTTCTTGGACAAGCTTTGGAGCTCTAACTAGTGAGTAACTTACTGAAAGGAGTGAGCTGGTCACTAGAAAAGAAAGAAAAAAGAGGAAAAAAAAGGTGAGGAGACCTTTTCCCCCAGCTGAGAGTCTCAGCCTCCTGTTCTGGCAAAGGAACAAACTCATTAAAGACATTTTCTTTCTTTAGTTGTCAAAAAACACATTGATGACATTACATAGGAAGGTAGAGAAATGTGATTTTGTTCTTAAAGGAAACCCATACGGTGTTATGTGTGTGTTAAATAATAAAAATCACTTCTTAACTGAAGGGAATGATAATCACTTCATTGAAAAAATCTGTTTAGTCTTTATTATAACATTAAGCAAATTAAACATCAGCATAATCCAGGTGATATGAGAAAAGGGTCATCAAAGAAATTAACTTTGTTGTTCATTAATTTACATGGATTAGTAGAGGGCAAAGAGATAGCAAATCTGCTCTAGTTTTTTATGATATAATTTCAAACTGTACACCATTTGTGGCAGTAGGGTGACTTTGGGGTTAATCAGACTGATTTGTCCTTTTAATTGCTTTCTATTCAAAGAAAATTCATTAGATAATGTTCTCTTCAAAATTCATGAATCAATTTAACTGAAGAAACCACATTAACAGCTTTGGGTTCATTAGCACAAGCAGTTGTGTTACTGGCTGATTGCTACGAGGGTTTCCTTAGGCAAACAGATTTTGTTTACTGTGATTCCTTCAGAAAGGTTTCTTTCAAATCAAATTGGTCCTTCTTATTTTTTTTAACCTTTTCAAGTCAGTGAGATGAGCGTTAACCCTGCTCTGGGGTCTCGGGGAGTTACTGCCTGATGTCATCTTTCAAATGACACACCGAGTCCAGAAAATCCCCCTTTTGCCCTCATTTTTGGCAGGTTGGAATGTGATGGGCCTGAAACTTTCTGCAATCTGTTGGAATCAGGAGAAGTGGAGCAGAGTGCAGGAGGATGGGGCAGCTACAGAGCCCCCCAGCAGCAGCACCAACGTGCCAAGTGGTGCCCAAATTCTGGAGTACCTTCTAACACACTGACAGAGTGAGAGAGATTATCCTCCTCTGACATGCAGGGGCGCAGATTTTCCTCTTGCCAGAGCCACTGTACATTTTTCATGGGAGGATTTATCCCACCTCTGCTCCCCCATAAAACACTGGTGAAGTTTAGAGTTCAAAAGAATGAAATATTTAGCAATCATGCACATCATTTTGGAAATGTATCTGAAAACCCCATTTCATCCTGCGGGGAGCAAATGCATTAATTAGTTTAAGCAGCTTGAAGAGACAGTGCCAAATACTGTTATTAAACTGTCTGCGAGTGTGAGAGCCTGTGAGCACAACCTGCCCAAATGAGATGGCTGAACTTTCACCAGTTTTCAACGTGTGCCAACGTTTTATGTTGTTAAATATCGTTACAAAGTGCTGTAAAATCTGCACTTAAAAATTACCACACACAGATTCTCTCATTACATGAGAACACTTTGTACATCCACGAGCCCAGGATGTCCCCACTGTCCTGGAGACAGATGCCAGCAAATCTATGTCTGGATTGAACCACATCATAGGAATGTGAGTATTCAGAGGGTTTTCTCCTTCCTCTGCACATGGCTGTCCAAAAATATCCCCTCCAGGTGACCAGGTAAGCAGGCCTGACTTTACCAAGGAACACATGTTACGGCCAACAGAGAGCAACCAGAGTTGTTAGATGCTATTTCCCATCACAGTGATCAATAATTGGTCAGATTTTACATGAAAATGCACATTCCTCCAATTCCCACTGGCCTGAAGGATGGGGAAGAGAGAGACCTGGGACTGAGTTGGATTTCCAGGTCTCCTCAGCCCTGAAAACTCGTTCCCACCTCCGACTGTGTGTCCATGGCCTCTAACAGTAGTTGGGAGGATTTTACTGAAGCACAGAATGGTTTGGGTTGTAAATGGCCTTAAAGCCCATCCAGTTCCACCTATCCCAGGACACCTATCCCAGGTTGCTCCAAGCCCCATCCAACCTGGCCTTGGACACTCCCAGGGATGGGGCAGCCACAGCTTCTCTGGGCAACCTGTGCCAGGGCCTCACCACCCTCACAGGGAAGAGTGTTTACAGACCAGTTCTAAGCCCCAAAAGAAGGACTTATCATGAACCTGCTGATAATGCCCAGGTGCTCAGAGATCCCTCACACCTTAATTCTCCATATAAACAGCCCACTACACCTTAATTCTCCATACAAACATGTTAAATCCATGGGGACGACAGAGTAAAAATCAAGTTTACTTAAACACCAGCTCTACAGTAACTTTTAGCAGTTTAATTAAAGGTGGTAATTAGTCCAAAGAACTAAAATCATACAATTCTAACTAATAAACACAGAATTACAGACTGATCTGGGTTGGAAGGGACCTTAAAGACCTGCCACGGGCAGGGACACCTTCCACAAGATAATGTGCTTATATCCAATATCTAACAAGCATTTATGTTAAGTGTTAGTGAGGGGCTCAGCCCCAGGGATGAAGGACGGATGTGGGGAAGAGCAGTGGGACCAGTGTCAGTCCCTTCCTGCCCCTCTGCACCTCCTCACACAGTTCTTGGGGCAAGAAAGGTTCAAAAGACACACAGCCTGATTTTCCATCCTTTTAAATCCCTTTGATCAAGAAGAATTAAAGACAGACCAGTTTTTCCCTTCCCCTCAATGCTGATTGCTGGGAATGTTAGTTTTTGTTTGTTGTGTTGGTTTTTTGTTTGTTTTTTTTCCTGTTTTTATTTGTTTGTTTTCCCCCAAGAGTTTTGCAAAGGCAAAGACGGTTATAAACACTCCCCCCTTCTCGCCAGCTTTTTCACAGCCTGCCTGGGGTACTGCACAGACAACTTTTCTGTTTGTTTTTTCACTTACTGGTTTTCACTGTTATTACTATTAGTTAAAAAAAAAATAAACCAAGCAGAACAGTTCAAAAATACACCAGTCTGCTGACAAAACAGCAGTTCCCACTGCAGCAGCAGCTTCCACCTAATCTAGAAATCTCAGTTTGGCTCCTGGGCCTTGGAAGAACAGATTCATATTCAACTTTAAGAACTTTAACTGACAACAGGCAATGGTGTCAACAGTGAATACAAGCAAGAGAGCTGATTTTTAGCAATTTTGAGCCTTCTTTTTGTTATTAAGCAGGTCATTAAAGCCATATTAAACCTGTAAACTAACCTGGTACCGTACACTAGACTGAACTAACAAGTGGTATTAAAACATTTTGCTCTTGTTATGAGGCACATCCCATCTCTGGAAGTGTCCAAGGCCAGGCTGGATGGGGCTTGGAGCAACCTGGTCTAGTGGAAGGTGTCCCTGCCCATGGCAGGGGGTTGGACTGGATGGTCCTTAAGGTCCCTCCAACTCAAACCAGTCTGAAACACCAGTCAAACCATGAAACCAGTCAAACTCAGGTGTTACCTTGTGCTCTCCCCAAGGTCCTGGAGTTCCCTTTCCTGTTCCCCATAAATGTGGGCTAGGGGAGCACTTTTAAACACTGTTATGTATTGCCTACGCATGTATGTCTGCAATATATAACAAAACAGAAACACAACTATAATGTACACACATGCTGTATATCTATATCACTTAAGTGAAAAATGGATCAAAATGCTTTCTTTTAATATTTTTATATATACTAATATATTTTAATAACTTTCAAGCTGGCTCACACTGAGTGTAAGCTCTGTTAAAACCCAATTAACGGGAGCTGTTCCTGCTCCGCAGTTTAACACAGTTTTAAACGCGGTTCCCTTCAGACTGTTGAGAGGGTTGTGGGGCCAAATTCTATCCTTAGAAGCAAGGAACTCTCCCTGGACCTCATCCAGCAGTATTTCTGTAGGTTAAACCCTCTGGAAGTCGGTGGGTGTTTTACTTGAGTGGTAACTGATATTCTGACCCATTTTTTTGCACAGTTGCCTTAAAAGCAGTTTACTAAGCACTTGCAAGAGGAGATTTAATTTTAGTGCTGGTGGAAACAAGGAGTTGGATACTCAGAACCAGCCCTTGACATTCCCTGTCCACGGCACGTTGCAAACTTCCCCAGATTCCCACTTCCTAACCCAAACCCAAGCAAGGCTTTACACAAACCAATGACTCCTCAGCTTTATCAGCTTCACCTGAGCTAAATATTCACACCAGATCTGGAGAGCCACGACATCCCTGAGCAGGCTGAGGTTGGATTTTGGAGTCCATGGACCGGGAAGATGGAGGAAATTGCAAAGCACTTGACAGGTCCCTCCTGGGCTCCGGTACAGCCCCTGTCACGGCACGGCATTCCCTGCCAGGTGATTTGTGTGGCTGTGAG
>NW_020897747.1:767805-792805 GCF_003984885.1 Neopelma chrysocephalum | reverse complement strand
AATGTTGGGAGAAGGGGATTGTGCAAAGTATGTAAAAGTAACTTTTTAATGACTTCATGAACATTTTTAACCCACACAGGAACTGCTATAGACATAAATACAAGAGACCTGCAGATCTGGGCAACTGAGAAACATCAACCAGCTCCTCATTCACTGCAAACTCAGCTTAACTTGTCATATTTTATCACTGTTTCATGCCCTACAACACTCTTTCTTGTTCTGGAACAGACACAGAATAGTCCTTCCAGAGACACCACGCACCAGCTCGGCTGCAATTTCTAAGTGACTGGGCCAGAAAATTAAATTTCTATTTTTCCATCCAAGATAGAAATAAATGAGGGATTTCTCTCCATTTCACTTTGTCAGAGCTGGTACTCACCAAGAACTTCACCTGGACAGCTTCTAAATTCTCCTCATCAGCTGCAATTTGCAGACAGAGCTTGAGAACTGAACTCTGCTCTCACACAAAACCTCTACCAAAGGGCCAAGCACGACAAATGCCATCAGTGGCCATCATCTGACTTAAAACTGAGAAATTCCTGCTGGCTTACACTGAATGGAACTTCTGGTCACACCTCAACTCTCTTTTTTCCCATTTCTTGGAGTCCTTGTTTTTGTCTGGCTGATGCCAGGCCTGGGAAGGTCACTCCTCTCCCTCTCCAGAGAAAAAAACCCCAAAATTAAACTGAATTTACCTCAATTTGCATTGTTGGAAACCAAGAAAAACACAGCCTGCCATGTGCTGCTACAATCCAGCTCTTCTGACTTGTCCTGTTAATGAGACACAGAAACCCGCCCAGAGTTCCTAAATAAATCAGAGGAGATGCAGTTTCCTAATTACACTGGGATTTTGGATGGGAAGGCAGGACCATCTGGTTATAGTTAGACTGGAACAGGCAGGGAGGTTCTGCAGAAAACTTCCCAAGATTTATGGATACACTGCACGTGTCACTGTGATATTAATGAACCCAAAATACAAGGTGAAGAGAAAGGATTCAATGCTCACACGCGGTGATAAAGTACACCCTCCAATTCATCCCTATAAATTAAGCTCACTAACATCAAAATTTCCAACTCATCACGATCTTTGGTTTGAGGTCTTGGCTCAGGATCGTCAGTGGTAAAACTAAACCTGGCAGTGCAAAACTGGGTAACAAAACTGAGCATAAATTGGGCAGCTTCGGAGAAATAAAGTGACAAACCCAAACAAGGACCTTGAATCCCCCTCAGTACACAAAACCCAGAACCACCATGAAGGAAGTGTGAAAAATGGGCTCTAAAATTAATAGTATATATGTCCTACAAGTTTACTGTTCATCATCTCAGGGCTCCAACACACTCCTGTGATGGAAAGGAAAGAAACAAAAAATACAAGAGAGCTGGAGAGGGACTTTGGACAAGGGCCTGGAAAGACAGGACAAGGGGCAATGGCTTCCCACTGACAGAGAGCAGGGTTAGATTGGATTTCAGGAAGGAATTCTTCCCTGTGAGGGTGGTGAGGCCCTGGCACAGATTGCCCAAGAAACTGTGGCTGCTCCATCCCTGCAAGTGTCCAAGGCAAGGTTGGATGGGGCTTAGAGAAACCTGGGATAGCGGAAGGTGTCCCTGCCCATGGCAGGGGGTGGAACTGGATGAGCTTTAAGGTCCCTTCCAACCCAAATCAGTCTGTGATTCTATGAAAGGGGAATAAATCCCTCAATTTTGACACATCATCTTGTGTAAAACTGATTCTGCAAACCGTAAGTTGTTACATTATCTCACAAGCACAGACATATTTCCTCCATTAGACTACTACATCATGTATTATATATTTGGAATTATATATATATATTTGGTACTAGAGGATCTTTAAGGTCTCTTTCAAACCAAACCATTCTACTGCCCCACAGCCCAGGAGGAATCACTTGCATTCCCCAAGAAGTACATCCACAAACCAATTCTATACCCATCCATGAAACGGGGCAGCACCAAGCCAGGTTATTTGGGAGAAAGGAAACATTATCTCCCTTCAAACCTGTCACGAACAACACTTTCCCCATGCTGGTTCACCACTGGATTATGTCAGCACAGGTATCCTGGTGTCCTCTGGGAAGGCTGATGGCAGAGGACTAAGGCCTTGCAGGGGAGGAAGGCTGGGAAACATCAGCATCTCTCCTTTAGTTTTCCTTGCTTCACTCATAATTGCTTTTTCTCTACAATTCCACTTAGAATTACACCAATGAGGTGTTTTCGCTGTTTCATTTTTCAGCACAGCCCCAAATATCCACTCCCAAATGCCTCTGGAGCAAGAAATCTGCACCCCCAGTTGCTTTGTGAAGATCCTGTTGCCAAAGATAACCTGCCCTAGAAAATTAATATATGACACATGCAATGCAAATGTGCTTTACTACGTGAACAAAGTGTCAGATCTTTGCTGGGCTAAAATAGGAACAGCAAACTCTTTAGTTTTCTCTAAGTTTCTTTGCAAATGTGCCCGTTCAAAATACTACTCTTCAAATTGCTTAAATGCAAAAAAATAGAACTATTTGCTTATTTCACACAAATGAAATCAGCATCAAAGCACTGATTATTTTTTTTGTTTGTATTAATTTATTATTGAATTACAATTACTTAATGTATGAAGGTAACACGCACATAGCACTTTCCCAACACTAATTCACAGATGATGCAACATCCTTCCAAGAATGCAGCAGCAGCAAATAATTCCCAGAATCTTCTGGCTTCAATCTCAAAGTGTGCTTTTTTTTTCTTTTTCTTTTTTTTTTTTTTAAGAAGTATTTAAGCAACTACCAAAACAACTGGGAAGAGGTGAAGTGTGACTCCATGAAGTCACTCAGCCTCTAGACTGATACTGGTGCCATCACACAGAGCTGCTTAAATGAACTGCAACTGGAATTCCCGAGATCCAAATTATTTAAACAGACATCCTGGAAGCAAACAGAGGAGAAGTCCTACCAGTGACCCCTGATGGGATTTCAGAGATTAGAGGTTGCTCAATTAACAGGCAGCCCTAAAATCAGTTTGGAGGAAGTTCTCACAGGTAACCTGCCAGGAGAGGAGAGTCTGCAAAAGCACAGACAGAAATTTGGGTTATTTGGGGTGTGAGAAGCAGTTGGGACTGGGGAAACGCCCCCGTCCTGCACCTCTTAAAGAATGATTTGATTTTCCAAAGCATCTAAAGAATATTACAGGGATTTTAATAAGTTGAGAAGGTTAATAATCACACATTTGATGATCTTTGTGGGTCCCTTCCAACTCAGAATATTCAGTGATTCTGTGATTTACCTGATCTAATAGCCATATTTTTTTAAGAAATTCTGCAGTATCAGGAAAATCCTTCTCACGCTTCGCAAGCTGCCACAAAAAAGAGGCTGTTCCTTATCCCCTGCCCTCCTGCCAAACCCAATGAAGTCAGCACAGGCACAACATGTTTATACAACATTAAGGGTTCACGTTAAGCTGAAAGCAAGGAGGAAATTTGACTTTCAGATTGACAAATGAAGAGTGTCCGTGTATCCTGGTGTCTGCAACAAAGGAGACCGTTGTGTTCTGGCCCACGTGAAGCCGTGTGCGAATCCTTAACAAACCCTCCTCCCTGGAAGGATGGTCAGAGCTAAGGTCACAGCACCCTCCATCTGCATTTCAGATCTTGACTTTTGTTGGCTTTACTATTTCTTTTGGCATTAAATATGAATGATGTTCCCCGAAACATTTGGAACATTAATTATAAGGAAATCAACATATGGAAACGTACGGCTCCGGTCATTGTTCACCTACGGAACGACAACCAGGAGCTTCCAGCAAAGTGCTAAAATATAAAAGGGCCATGTTCATTCATGTATTGGTCCAAGCTGCAGCACTATAAAGTACATCAAAAGGTGTTAATGGTTTCAATATTTATCTGCTGCAGGGAAGCACTCTAAAAAGAAGACAGAAAAAAATTCCTGCTAATGGCTGTGTCTCTCCATTAAAATGAAAAGCTTAATGCATCTTATAATCAGAGGACAATTTGCAAATCATTAAGAGAAATGTAAAATTCCATTAAAATACAAATCAAGAGTCCCTCACTGGACTAATAATCTTTTTGATATTATTTTGCATTCCACTATTTCTGTTCCCAATATCCAGGCACCACAAATGATCAGTTCTTGAACATGCTATTTACCACAGCCTACTTCTTTAACGAGAGACTGAGAGAAGTATAATCTGCTATTCAGAGCAGGTACTAATGAAGAATTCCATATATTCTGAAATTTAATTAAAACCCCAAAGATTTCAAATTAGATGCAATTTGAAATGCCTGGGGCAGAAATACATGCACTTGCGTGGCAAGGGTATCACGCTGAAAGTTGATACCGTAATTGGTCTTGATGTATTTTTGTGTTGCCAGGCTGAAGCACAGAACTCATAACCATATAAAAATTCTCTGTAGATTACCTGCTCATTGAAAATGCCATCACTCAGGTAGTTCTCTACTAAATTACCATGCTACTAAAATGCACAAAGTGATTCGAAGAGAAGAGTGGCACAGCTGGTCGACGCTGCCAATGAGTTATGCATGCGTCGACGCTGCCTTTTTTCTTAGTAAAATATGCTCAGTTGAATATTAAAATATAATTGGCATTCAACCTAAGTAGCTTAAACCATTTTGTTATCTTCTTTTAAACCGATTTGGCTCCTCCACAGTTATTTTCAAGGATGCGATTCCCAAACTAATGACACCATCACATTCAGCTCGATTTGTACTATTTTACATTTGTCATAAATAGGGACAATTTCTACAGCCTTCTAGGGATGTCCTTTAATACTGGCTCCTCTTGAACATCAAAGGCCCAATTCATGGGGAAAAAAGAAAGAAAGGGAAAAAAAGAGTGTGCCATTTATGTTGTTCTTGCATATTTTATTCAGAGAAGAGTGCAGGATGCAAATTTCTAGTGAAAAGTGTGTTTTTACACTTAAGCAAGTCCTTGTTTTTCCCAGCAAATAAACTGGTCAGGACATGTGGCAAAACATCTTGGAAATGGGTCAGAAAGGGGCATCCTTAGGTCAAGCAGCAGCAAAATATCTATACTACGAATTTTCTTCCCCTCAGAGGAATTTATCTATGTGTCCTTAACATAAAGGCTGTTGGAAATGCCACTATATTGTCATTTTCTAAAAAAAAAAAAAATTAACAACATTACTTAGAAACAAGGTGCTTACCATAGTAACAGTCCCATTCAGCATATTTGAAACACTAAACAGGTTAAATGTATGAGTATTGATGATATTTCCCATCAATAAGGTGTTTTAAGGAAACTTGTCTGAAAGTTCATTAATAAAATGGGTGTGGGAGGCTGTATTTATAAAATCCTTTCCTTTTACCTTGATTGCATGGGGTTTTATTAAGGAGGGGTGCAAAGGTTACGTGGGGCTGCATGTGTGGCAAGCAAGCCAACAAATCAAAGGAAAAATGAATTAAATTAAACTTATTCCTCACAGGTCTGCAATGAAGAGCAGGTTGTGAGGTCTGGGTGAAGATGATGAACACACGACTCTGGATACCAAAAGTAATTTTCCTACACTGGTGTTTTTTTTCCACCTTCAATTCTTACCTTTTTATCTAAATCTCACATACAAGCAGCAATGTCAAAAGTTACTGGGTTGGTCAAAATGTTTCTTAGCTCAGGGTCAACTGATTCCTTTTATTTCAGGGGAAGAAAAAGGATCTTATTTTGAACAAATTCACTTTATAAAGAAGCATCACGTGCACACGATCTGCAGTGAAACTGGTCCCACTGCAGATACATGTAAAGATATAGATCATAGAATCATGGAATGGTTTGGGTTGGAAGGGACCTAAAGGATCACCTTGTCCCTGCCATGGAATCCCAGAACGGTTTGGGTTAAAGCCCATCCAGTTCCACCCCCTGCCCTGGGCAGGGACACCTTCCACTAGCCCAGGTTGCTCCAAGCCCTGTCCAACCTGGCCTTGGACACTTCCAGGGATGGGGCAGCCACAGCTTCTCTGGGAAATCATTCCACTCCCTCACCACTCTCTTAGGAAAGAATTTCTTTCCAATATCCCACCACCAAAACACAAATCTTTCCTTTCTAAGCAAAAGCCTGGTTTTGGAATAATTTCAATATCCATATCTCTGCAACTATTTCAGAGTCACCATGACTTGCTCCAATATCCCCAAATTCTCTGGGAAAAAGTAAAAATGTTGCATTTTACAGATGAACATTCCACTCTTACCTAAAAAACTCTATTCAGATAATGTTTTTTTATTCTAACTTTGGTCAACGTGTAATTAACATCAAGAAAGGATTATCCTACTGAAAATAATTAATTAAAAAATGAATTTTTTAAAATAAGTGATCCTTTCACTGCCTTCATCATGACAGGACAGACATATGGCTCTCCTCACCCCTATTTCTCTTTTAAGGTCACACTTCAGGTGATAGTTACCCTGCAAGGCTCCACCAAAAGCCCATGAACATCTGCAATCAGAACATTTGCACCTAAGAGGGCCTGAATTGTCCTAAATGTCTCATATTTGGCAGACAATTTATCCTATGAACAGTGAACTCTAATTAAAAGGACTTAAGATACGCTTAAAACCACACAAGCTTCCACTAAAAATTATGGGAATTTTGCTCTGAATTAAACAGGAATTAGGTCAGGAATTTTGTAAATATTTTTGTCTCAAATGCATCTGTATTGATTTTTTGTTTAGTTTTGTTTTAAAAAAACACATAGTTGATAGAAAGCAATGGGCCAACTGAGCTGGAAAAAGAATATGAGATATAAAAGTAACTGGGCTAGTCTGGGGTTTTGTTGTTTCCATTTCTGAAGGTTGGGGAAGATTGATTTCTGTTTGCGGAAAATTGTAGAAAAGTATTGGATTGTAAAAATCCATTAAATATCTTGCAAAACAGTGACTTTCTCCTTATCAAAACTCTTCTCACATGAAATGCTAATAAAAGAAGATGCCAGTCTCTGGAATTTGAATTTTGAGTTGGCAGACAGAAATATGAAAGCTTGTCATCTCTTTGCACTTGAATATGCCATGTCCAGATATGTGAAGTACGAACCTTTTTGAGCAGATTATTTCATATTTAACGTTTTATAAAAGCCTAAATGGAAATGTATTTGCATGTCTGATGAAGCTGCAGGGCTGAGAAAGTGAAAGTCAGGAACATTTCTCAACTCTTTTTTTCTTTAGTGAATTGGATCTCTACTACAAAACTAAGAGAATTTCACAAATTGCAGCATAAATCAATGGTAAAAATGACATTTTGGATCTGTGTAGGGAAAGGCAAATCTTGCCTCCTCCTCAGCAGGTGACCCAACAATGCAGCTTAAGAACAACATAAATATAAAAAATACAAATATAGAGTCATAGAACCCCATAATGGTTTGGGATGGAAGGGACCTTAAACCCCATCTCATTCCACCCCTTGCCATGGGCAGGGACACCTTCCACTAGCCCAGGTTGCTCCAAGCCCCGTCCAACCTGGCCTTGGACACTTCCAGGGATGGGGCAGCCACAGCTTTTCTGGGCAACCTGTGCCAGGGTTTCCCCACCCTCACAGGGAAGAATTCCTTCCCAATATCCCATCTAACCCTGCCCTCTGGTAGTTTATACAACCTGATGGATTCCCACTTTCCCAGCTGAATTTATTGAATTTTTCATTTTTACTGGAAATGATGGAACTATGGAGAGATGACACAGGGACAGGTTGGCTCCTGGTCTCTCTGTGGGCTGAGTTTGATGATTTTCCTATTGGGGATGGCTGACATCTGACATCACTGAGCACTCTCCAACTACTCCTACTTTTCTGATCAGGTTTTTTCATACCTTATCCCCTTTGAGCCTTGGACCTTCCCCCTCTGCTTCTTCATTCTTGCCTTCTAAAGAATGACATTTTACCAGCCATTTCTTTCCCACTGAACATGAGCACAGAGTTCCTACACTATTATCCATAAACTGGCACCTGAGGCCTCAAACTTTCCAGCTTTACTTGACAATATCTCAACAAAGTCAATGATTTTTATGATTTTTTTTTAAACTCTAATTTAAAGCAGGGGAAAAGAGATCTGTATTCATTTGAATAATGTAAATGCTTTTCTTAAGTAATTTTCATATATAGAAAAGCTCTTTGGCTAAATTGTATGTGAGAAAAATTTACTTTCAGGATACAGAGCACACTGTAATTAGGGGAGTAGCACAGCCATTAAAATCTTTTAAAACATAAGCACTTAAAACAATACACTTTTTAAACATAAGCATTCAGTGGGTGTTCAATTTGTCATTTTAGAAGTACACAAATTACCAGCCCCACAATCCTGTGATTTGAGCATTCCAACAACAAAAAAAGAATAAAAAATACTTTGGCCATTGCTGAGTTACAGTCAGAAAACACAAAAAAAGTTTCCTTTTCTTTCTTAATTTGCTGCAGGCGTTGGGGTTTTTAATAGTTTAGAATATGCAAAGCCAGTAAAAGAAAGGTGCTATTGTGTGCTCCTCCAGGAAGGGTGAAGAGTAATCAAGATGCAGTTAGGGAAGGATTTCTCCACAGGTGTTTTCCAGAGGGACAGATCCCACAGCCCTGCAAACCGAGGGAGCACGGGTGAGCAGCACTGGGGTGATGGACAAGTCCAACTCTGTGGAGGTGACACCAGAAAATGAGGAGTGTTTTCAGCCCATAACTGGTGTTTGACTGTGTTCACTGTCCTTTGCAAGGGACTGTGGCAGTTCACCAGCCCACACCGCTCCTGTTTGAGTGTCTGAACAAGGAGGCTCCCAAGAAATCACAGGGTAATTATTGATTACAGGCCTGGGAACGTCATCTTGGAGGGAGAGTGGAGGTGCTCCCAGTTTCTTTGAAGACTGTCTGCTCCTATTATGCATGAGATGTTTCATCAATATCCCCTCTTGGATGAATAACATACATCGTGAGCGGGAAATTTCAGCTACTAATGTGGCTCATCCCTCTGCTCTCCATCCTCAGGCTGCTCCTCCTGGATCTTTTTGCACAGCTTTTCTCTGCCTTTGGCTTGCAAGATGACACAGATGAACACAGAATCATGGAATGGTTTGGGTTACAAGGGACCTTAAAGAGCATCATGTTCCTGCCATAGGCAGGAAAACCTTCCACTATCCCAGGTTGCTCCAAGCCCCATCCAACCTGGCCTTGGACACTTCCAGGAATGGGACAGCCACACCTTCTCCGGGCAAACCTGTGCCAGGGCCTCTCTACCCTCACAGGAAAGAATTTTTTCCTAATTTCCAAGCCAAATTGCCCCCCCTTCAGTTTAAAACCATTAGTGCCCTAATGCCACTTCCAGACCTGCCAAGCCCTACTCCCTCACATTGACATAGGAATTCTCAGCTCATTTGAAGGAACAGGAGGACGGAGCTGGTCTGAGGGAAAGGTTCATCTTTACTTCAGGCCTAGACCCTTGGTACAAGGACCTGATGGAGGAGCTCCACCCTCAGGAGCATAAAAACATGGTTTAGCACAGCTAAAGTGCTCATCCTTTGAGGACAGTGGCACAGCACCGCACGGCACACAAGGAGCAGAAGCCCAGGGCTGCTGCTTGTCACAGGGTGAAGGAAAACTCTCGTGTGTCTCCAATTTCCTCTGCTCTTGCTGCTCTAATGAGCCATCTGGTCTGCAAACACACACCCGGTGCTGTGGCCACGCTCCCAGAGACCACAGCCATCCCCGTTGGAAACCACCAGTAAAGGAATGTCAGGGAATTCAGGACTGGCCAATTCACTACTGCCTTCCGTGTGTCACCAACCCACAAATCAACCAATCCATGCACAGGCTTCAAAACAACCACAGCATCCATTGTTCTTCCTCATATAAAAAGGGAGATAATGACCAGGATACATTAGGACCAATTAAACATTTCCCATTAGGAATATTTGGGTTTTTTTCTGAGGTGTCCCCCTTAGAGAAGTGAGAAAACCCTATTTTTCTTTACTTAATGAAATTCCATATCGAGCACTGGCCATGACACAGGTTGCTGAAAATTCTGGATTTTCAATTACATTTAAAAAATAAATATACTGGCTGCATAGACAAAACTGGACAACCAGTAAGGTGGGAACTCCTGGAGGCGTTGGGAAACCAACTTCAAACTTCTTGCTCTCCCCAACTCCCTGACAGGAGGGTGGAGCCAGGTGGGGGTCGGGCTCTGCTCCCAGGGAACAAGGCACAGGGCAAGAGGAAACGGCCTCAAGTTGTGCCAGGGGAGCTTTACATTGGAGGTTAAGGAAAATTCCTTCATGGAAGAGGTTGTCCAGCCCTGTCACAGCTGCCCAGGACAGTAGTGGAATCACCATTCCTAGAAGTGTTCAAAACTCGTGTGGACAAGGGTTAGTGGTGAACATGGTGGTAGTGCTGGGTTGATGGTTGGAGTACTTTTAAGCATGTTTTCCCCTTTTAACAGCAAATTAGAAAATTAAAGGCACTTTAGAAAAATTTAAGACATAGAACAAAACACTGAAACAGCAAATATAGAATTTTTATAGATTTTTTTTATAGTGTAAATATAAAGCAGAGTAACTCTAATTTCTGAATTTGCAGATCTCTCTGCTCTTGCTGTCTTAGAGGTGACTGTCATGACTTTTCTATCCACAAGAAACTATGTCCTAACAGCTAAAAAAAAATCAACCTAAAAGCAGCTGCAGAGAACTGACCATGAATTTAGAAATGCTTCATCACAAAGCACTTCACACTTTTTTTGTTAAATGAGGAACCTCTTTAGTGTGTTTGATGTGAGCAAAACCTTCCTGTCCTCGGGTGATGTTAGTACAGAAAAATAAAATAAAATTCGATATAAGCACTGATTAGAAAGAAATCAGTCAGTGCTGATCACTTTAGGATGGAACTGAAATCACCAAATATCAAAGAACCACACTGTAAATGGTTATATTTACAGGGAACAGGGGAAAAAGAAGGGCCAAAGGTTTCAATGGTCATGGAACGACAGAAGCCCAGACTGGTTTGGGTTGGAAGGGACCTTAGAGCTCATCCAGTTCCAGCCCCTGCCAGGGGCAGGGACACCTTCCACTATCCCAGGTTGCTCAGGGCCCTGTGAGTCACTGAAGAGCTGCTGATGAACGGAGATATAAGAAAAGCAATATGATGAGAAAAAAGCCTTCTTGGCTTTGGATCCTCATGATCTCACTTATGTTTATTCTGCATTTTTAAGTGCCTGGAGAAATGAGTAGGCACTTTCAAATGTAAATGTGAAAAAGTAAATAAATACCAAATTCCTAATTTAGCAGAACTGCAATTCTGACGTACAGATAAACTGAAATGCAACCCATCATAATTTGATTTTTACCTTACCTTTCTCCTAAATAACTTTTAAAACTAGTTTCTACAAATTTTTGACATCTATTTCCACATTCCTTCCAATATAGTTTTTTTTTCTATTTTATGAAAGCATTACTAGGAGAAAACAAGAGAAGAACAGAAATGCTCTCACATCGTTGTGATTTGAGCCAATTAATTCTTCATTAGTGTTTCCATTACGTCCGTGCCTTCCCCCAATAAAACACACACACCTGGTCCCAGTCCAAGAACAAATAACTGAACTAAATTAAAAAAACCTGAACCTGCACATGTTAAAATGAGAAAATTGCCCTCCAGCCCCTCCCCAGCACCCAAATTGTGCTGCAGGTGGTCAGACCTCATGGGGAGGTGGGACAGTGGGACCACCAGTCTCATCCCTCCCAAAGCCACAGGTGCTGCAGAGACCTGGTGTTGATGCTCATGGCCACCATTCACAATCCATCCCAAACCTGCCACAGCTTTTGGCTGGGTAGCAATGAAGAACTTTCCCTCCTTCCCCCAGAATTCAAGGGTGATGATTTCTTTCCCTCTAGAATCCTCCTATTAACAAATATACTTATTTTTCCAGTGTTGCCTGCACAGGAAGGTTGTTGGGATGGACCAAAGTCTTCTACAAAGTCAAGTCAAACCTCTCAGGGCTAAACCCCAAACCAGCAGCTAAAACATCAACAGCAGTGCTTAGACCAAGGAATTTCATTCACCAAGCTAAAAAGAATTCAGTTAGCCCATTTAGGAAAATTAATGAAAGTAAAAGCTTTACTTTAAATGTTTTATAATCTTCTGGTGGATAATCTGGGAAGCAGAATTCCCCTGATGCTCAGAGATGGAAGGAGAAGCAGCAGTAACTATTTCCCACCCGGCTTTGCCCATTTTCACATTCACCCCAGTGCTAAAGTTTTCACAACATGGCACTTAATTTCATCCCAGCTAATAAAAAATTCCTCAGTACCATCCTGGAATTTGGAGAATTCCTCACACTGAGGAATTTTCATACCATGGAAGAGAAAGTACAGAAGATTCTCATGAAAACAAAGGTGCTGTGCAAAGCTCATGAAAAGTGAGAATCCATTATTCACTGGGAAATGATGACATTCATGGGCAGAAAAAAAGACTGCAAAAATCAGACTTCTGCCATAATTATTACTAATAATCAAGTGACTGATTTCTGTTATGAGGTCTTGGGAACATAGAAGTAAATGGAGGATGGTAAGGAGGATTTTTTTCTCAGGTCCTGTTTTTATCTATATACATAAATAGAACAACTTCTTGGTAAAAATTGTTTCGTTAAAAAATACCAACACATTCTTTACGATAATTTTGAAGAATAAAACCACAGCTACCTTATGTAACCTATCACTGACTGCTCCTATGGCCCATGTTTATTGACATAAATACAGAACCCTAGAATCACAGAATTGTTTAGGTTGGAAAAGCCCTCTCAGACCTTCAAGTCCAACCATTCCCCCAGCACTGCCAAGACCACCACTAACCCATGTCCCCAAGTGCCACATCCACACAGCTTTTAAATCCCTCAATGGATGGTGACTCCACCACTGCTCTGGGCAGCTGTGCCAGGGCTGGACAACCTTTTCCATGAAGGAATTTTCCCTAATATTCAACCTAAACGTCTCCTGGCACAACTTGAGGATGTTTCCCCTTGTCCTGTGCCTCGTTCCCTGGGAGCAGAGTCTGATCCCCACCTGGCTCCACCCTCCTGTCAGGGAGTTGCAGAAAGCAATGTCAAAGCCTCAATCCCCCTTTTGCTGATCAAAAGCTACTTTAAGTGAACAACCCTGTCACTGAGAAGCTCACAACCCTTCAGATGTGTTCATATTCCAACCTTTCAGCCAGCACATGTCGACAGCTGAGCCACATCATTTTTATTGCTGCTGACCAAGAATGAGGGAGATGGGAGACAGTACCCCTGGATGATGGGAGCAGGGAGGGGGTGGGTGTCCCGTGGCACTGACCTTGCTGGAGCAGTGGGTGGTGGAAGGCTGGCACGGGAAGGTTCGCCAGGGTGGCTGGCTCACAGAAATAAGCTCTCAGCCAGGCCGTGCACTGTCTCAGTGGCTCCGGCATCTCCTCCGCTCCCTCACACACTTCACAGGCAGCCGAGGCCTCTGCCCTGATGGGAGAGACAGAAATGCAAAATTACAATGATAAAAATTGCAACCTGGTCTAGTGGAAGGTGTCCCTGCCCATGGCAGGGGGGTGGAATGAGACAGTCTTGAAGGTTCCTTCCAACCCAAACTATTCTAGGATTCTGTGAAAAAACTGAATGTTCACATTCTGTATATCAGCAGAATAAAAACCCCAAAACATTTAATCTGGAGTTAGACTCCAGCCATTTTCTGTTCAGATAAAGATGACAGGATTCCTCAGAGCAGTAACAAAAATGCACACTCATCATCTCTAGAAATGCAACAATGACACAATGTTAGGTACAGCTGTAAAAAAATCCATGGAAGATCGGCATGAAGAAAATGCTGTGTGTGAATAGGAAATGTCAGAGAGCAAGAAGACCACCCAAACCCACGGTGGATGACACATCCTTGTGCTTCCATGGAGGTTCCTCCTGACTGTCCCCCAAGGGCACAGTCCCTTCTCCCCAGGGACTATCCCTGGGGAAAGGAGGAAAGGAAGCAGCTTTCTGCTGCTCCCGTGCCTTCCTCTGCCCCGCTTCCTTCCAGCAACGTGGCAGGTCTCTGCTTTCCTCCCCTGATTGAATTGGAAGGAAGCAATTGAGAATTCATTTGATTTTCAATGGCAGCTCCTGCTTGCAGGGTCTGAAGAGCAAAGCGAGCGAACAGAAAGCACCTGTAAATAAAAATGTGCTTCTTCCCTTGCTCCTTTTTTGCTTCTTCTCCTCTGGAGGAGCAACGTGTGTATGAGAGTGATGAAAATGTGAACACTGGATTTGCACATATCCAGCTGCGTTTCCCAACCTGCACGTTTTCAGGGATGCAGAGCAGTGCTGGGAAAGGGGTGGTGATGCTCTCCTGGTGCTTCCAAGGCTGTGATATGGTGGGGATCTCCAAAGTGCAGGATTTCAGGGTACCAATAAAAACCAGCTCATTAGTAATGCACCCCTGAGAAGTGATGGAGACAACACCAAGGGTGATGGCCAAAACAGCAATCCCTATCAGTAATCTCATATCCAGAACCTTCAGCACCACTGATGAGCCATCCAAAGGTTTTCTGAGTCTTGCAGCTTTTTTTCCCAGGTGGAGCCAGAAGTTCCTCAACAGCAGAGCCTTCTGATGAGAGGCTGGATATGTCACAAAGCAGGAGGAAGGAGAGAAAATTGCAGAAACATCGAAATACATGTGAACCTGAGACAACGGAAAAGCAGAGGAATTGTGCCACCCAGTTGCAGGGAAAGAACAAACCACACCCAATTCCCAGCACACTGTGAGGGAGTGACAGTATTTTGTGAGATCCCTCCGAGCACAAAGCCAAAGCAAACGAAACAAGTGATGTTCCAGTAATGGCATCAAAGGCACCGGCTCTCTCTTTGCCACAAGGCACCTCTGCAAAGAGACTGAGCGTCTTCCCACTCCTGGTGCACAACAGCCCGTGGAGCCGGAGCGACAGGATGTCGGCGGGATCAGCGGCAGACCCAGCGCTGCCTCCGGACAGGATAAATGATGTGCTGGCAGGAGCCGGGTCAGGGCCGCTCTCAGAAGCGAAGCCCTCACTTGCCTGGTGCCTGATCAAACGGCCCTGCCATGTCCCCCAGCCCCAACTCACTTTCTGATTAATTGTTAACCACATAATTACTGATGAGGAAGTGGCAGAGAACAGGAGGGACACAGAGATGGACAATTAAAACACTCCAGTCACACCAGAATCTGTGGTTTGGAGCAGAGGCAAAACAACACTGAAGAATCAGATTTGGATCCAGTTTGCTGGGAATTAAGTGCAATTTTATTTCTCCCTTTCCATTTATTTATCATATTAATGCTTTTGATTTTTCTTTCTGTGTGTGAAGCAGGACCAAATGTCTAAAGCTTATGTTATTTTTCTAATTAATAATCTTTCTCCTGAAAGAAAAAAAAAGGTATGAGAATCCAAGAATCCAAGCATAAAATTTTTTACATGAAACCCCCCAATATGGACTCAAACCAAGCTTCCAACACAAGGGATAATCCGTTATTCCACACAGATACAACACAGCAAAATATGGCTCCGTTTTACCATGGATTGCTGGAGCTATGACAAAATAATAATGACAGAATATAATGATAATGCCTCTGAAACCTCCACGAGAAGTTGGGAGACTTTTCTGCTCCATTTATCCAGAAGAGCATGGAAAGCGCTCAAAACTACAGTCGCCTTATGTTTTTCACATCATCTTGTTTCACATTCTCAGGAGTCTGGAAATGATTTGGACTATAATGTCATCATAAAACTGAACGACTCCATCTCCTTGGAGCTCTGTGAGCAGCAGCCCCAGGAGCTGCCAGACAGGGATGAACCCAACAGGTCCAAAATAACATC
Source organism: Neopelma chrysocephalum (assembly GCF_003984885.1). Lineage (NCBI taxonomy): Eukaryota > Metazoa > Chordata > Aves > Passeriformes > Pipridae > Neopelma > Neopelma chrysocephalum. The sequence continues at coordinate 776,944 of NW_020897747.1, read as the reverse complement.
ATTCACCCCCAAATCAGGTGGGGAGCAGCTCTGGGGAGACTCTGGGAGCCCCTTCTAGTGCCTAAAAGTACCCAGAGAGCTGCAGAGGGACTTGGGACAAGGGCCTGGAGCAATAGGACAAGAGGGAATGGCTTTCCACTGCCAGAGGGCAGGGTTAGGTGGGATATTGGGAAGGAATTCTTCCCTGTGAGGGTGGTAAGGCTCTGGCACAGGTTGCCCAGAGAAGCTGTGGCTGCCCCATCCCTGGAAGTGTCCAAGGCCAGGTTGGACGGGGCTTGGAGCAACCTGGTCCAGTGGAAGGTGTCCCTGCCCATGGCAAAGGGTGGGACTGGATGGGCTTTAAGATCCCTTCCAACTCAAACCATCACACACACATTCCTCACTTCTATCAGGTGTTCCCTGTAGAAGTGCTGTTTGGATAAAATTTAGTTTTTTTAATTTTTTTTTTAAAATTACTGCTTTTAAGAGCAGTGCCCTGTCACTGCTGAACATCTCCAGATGTTTCTGGTGGGACCATTCTCCCAGCAGTTCAACACCAGACACTTTCCCAACACCTGCCAGCTCCATGGGCACCTCCACCTCAGCCAAGAAAGCAAACCCTTTGCACAGCTAAAATGAATTTCCTTCCAAGAATGAACTGACTCCTTCTCCTGTAGGATACAAATTCCACTTGCCAAAATACACACCAAGAGCTTCAAATTGGCAGGGAGTTAAAAAAAATAAAAACCCTTCATATTAATTTTGCTTGGCTAGAGATGGTAACAGCTATTCCTGGGAATTTGACAGCATTAATAAAGAAAAAGAACCAACATAGCTTATGCATAGGTGTCTTCTGCTGGCCCTCCTCCCACTCCTGCCCCTCCTCCCACTCCTGCCCTTCCCTCCTCCCCTTTCCCATTCCAAACCTGAATAGCAGGACTCCTACAAAAGGCATTAAAAATCCAACTGAAAACACCAGCTGCCTTTTAAAGGATTTTCTCAGGCTTCAAAGCCATTTTTTGGTCCAACTAAACCACACGTTTGTTTGAAAAGCAACGTCAAAGTGGTCTCAAAACAGGAAAAGGGAGCAGATGAGTTACATAATGGGAAATTCCCCCCCTTGTAGGAAATTCCTCTGCTCGACATTAGACTTCTTGGAAGGTTTCTGAACACTCTACTCCATCCATGGATTTTTGAGAATCTCTACTGTCAAGATGGTCAGGAAAAAGTTCAAAATTAGGGAAAAATACCTAAGAGTCATATTAACTACTTGTGCCTAAACTTTAGCAATGAATAAGAAAAAGGAGCCCTTCTTAATGTCCTGCCCTTGGTGATCCCCAAGGAAGGAACCCGTTCTTGGTCACAGAAGCACCAACACACAGGGTGAAGGCCAAAGTGGCCACTCATTATATTTTACCTACAGAAAGTTCAAGTCTTAAACCTTCAACAAGATGTAATTTTATACAGGAAAATAAAATCAGCATATTCATCTAAAAAGAAAAAAAAAACCCAAAACCAGAATATATAAAAAATCCACCTGCTTTACTTTTGCCCCAAAGAATATAATTTTCTTTCCTCAAGTACCAACACCTTTTTCTCAAATGGGGCTAGAATGATTTCATAAATAAAGAATGGGAAGGATTTATTTAAAATGCACCAGTATTATTTAAATCACTTCCACTTTCATCAGAGACTGTCACTGCACTTGTTTTCATTAGTGAGTTGTGTTGGGTGCTGCCTGACCTCTCGAAAAATTCAAAGAGAAGGTTTTTGTATTTTCACCTGGTCAACAAGTAATCACTGCTGTAAGGTTTTAGTTTTTAGGTATTTTATTTAATTATGTTATTATTTTATTTTATTGCACTATTTTATTTTTTTTTAACTTTATTTTATTTAACACAGAATTCTTTTGTCTGCATTAACATGGCAGCCTCTAACATGCCAGCAGTGAGTTACATGTCTGTCTTAACTTTTTGGTTAATGCAAATAAATTGGTTAAATGGATGTTCAGCTGCTCACGACTGACTCACCTTCACAGCTTTACAGTGTGATGCTTTAATTAAAACTCCAAACTCCTCCAACAGAAAAAAAAAGCTTGTTTTAAGCTATAAAAATACATCTAAAATACATATGTATTTTTAAAGGTGGGTGTCTCTCACAAAGTGACTTTTTTCCAGGCCAGGGAACCACTGCTGCTGATCAGATCTCCAGCCTGTGGTGGTGAAGTCCAAGAGAGCTGTATGATCACTCCTGACATGGGAATCCACCACAGCCCAGGAACAGCCCTGCTGCTCCAGTTTTCCCACCCAACAGCTATTCCATGCCATTCCTATTGCAATCCCATGCCTCTCTTTCCATTACAGCTCTTTGCAAAGCCTGAACACACCAGGGAAGCCAGTTGGCTCCTGTGCTTGTGCAGCTGAGAGGTGTCTTCCCAAGGTTCCATCCCAGCCGTGTTTCTTCTGTGACTTCTCATGTTTGCACGGGATGAAATGAAGGAAAAGATGGTTTTAGCAGAGCGGGAGAAAAGCAGAAACACCACCTGTTTCAGTTTAACGGGCTCCTTCCAAACCACTTGCCAAGAACTGGAAGTTTCTACCACGCTTCCAAAATAAACATGTAAGCAGCAGATTGGCTTCAGGATCATCCCAAATAGTTTAACCATGATGAAAATCAGAGAAATGCTGGGAGAAGCCATGTTTTAAAGGGGTAGGATTCCAATTATTTTATTTCTCAGCTACTTTTTGCCTCAGTCCTTAATAAACCTTAACAGAAACAAGACGGACCTTGAGCTGTGTTGAAAGGAAGAGAAAATATTACAACGGCTCTGCTGGCATGTTCTTTGGGGTGAAGCCAAGAGCTGGCAGCTTCCTCAGGATAAATATCATGAGGATGTTGTATCAGCTCCCATAACAGATTTATAAAGTATCTGTATATTTATAAAATATTTGTGTATATTAAATATAATCGATTGGTTGAATACAACATCCAAAGCTCAGTTCCACTGCCTGGAGCCACACACATCTGAGGGTTTTATCCCTGGAAGACTACCTCACTTCTAGGCGTTTGCCTAAGAAGAGATTTATAACCGAGGTAGTGAAAAGTCCCTTTATTTCAAATTGGTTAGGAAACAAACCAAAAAAGTTCAACTCACAAATAAAAAAATCGGAGCTTCTCCTATCCTGCAGTCACCTACCAGTCACTGGTACAAGTGGGCAGACTCAGAATAAATTATGAAATTTTTTTTTGGTAATTTTTAAATTTTTCAATTTTGTAATTTTTCATTTTGCAATTTTTTGGAGCAATTTTTGTTAATAATGTAATTACTACAGAAATAGAGCTTCTAAATCAGAGTAAACTTTTACATTTGCAGGAGAACTCACTGTTGATCCTCTAGGACCTGAGTAGTAACTCTTGCCATAAACAGGTGTGAGCAGCAAGTATAATTTAAAAGAGTATTATTTTTAAATGGCATTTTTTTGTTTGATCAGCAAATGACTGATGACAACTCTCCACACAACTCTCAGACATGTGAATTCACCCGAAGTAGGGCCTGTACAGAAAGTTGCACTGTCTATTTCTTATAATCACATACATCTGTGCTTGTCTTAGCAAATAATATTTCTCTTAGAGAAATAGCTGGTGTGTTACTCTTCAAATGGAAGAATCAGTAATGATTAGCAAACCAAAATTAACATCAGTGATGTGGCATTATTTGTTCCATAATAAACACAGAGTTAGCTGGTGTTTTTACTGAAGCCTTTATTGTGAAATTAACTGAAAATGTATTTTATCCACACCTAAATGTCATTTAAATAGCCTTTCTTTGATAGATGAAAGCTAAAGGCCACCCCAAAACTGCAGCTGAATTATCTGGTCTCTAATGATTCCGAAACGATTACGGGATGCAGAGCAATCTCGTTAAATTTTATTCCAAAGCTTACTACACTTGTGCTTTCTCTTATTTTTCTATCAATGAAGCCCAGGAGGTTTAAGAACAATTCATTATGTATGAGACCCAACTTACAGTGCTTGACTGTTGATTAATGGCAAAGTTTGCTGTGTGTACATTTGCAACATTAGATACATACAATATGCTAACTTATTCTTCCACCGAACCTAATTATTTACCAAAATGACTACTTGAGACTACAATTTATTAAATGCATGCATCCAGTCTCGATTTGGCCCCAAAAGACAGCCTGGAATGAAGATCTTTTACTTGATGTGACAACTTCTAGAAACAATGTTATTAATATTGTAAATGTGGCAAATAAAGAGTTCAAATAGCCGGGTGGCTCTGTTGCATTTCTTCCCCACAACTGAATCAACGAACAAAGCAGATTTTTAGGTTTAAAATTCATGGAGAAGCACATCCTGACATAGTTTAATTTAGCTTCTTATAAATGAAGTGTCTGTATGATGGGAGAGATTAAAAAAAGGATGAGAGCTGCAATAAACACAATAACCCCCCAATTCGCATCGAATGGCCCCGACGCCACTGCTTTTAAGACCTATTAAGAACAAATTGATGCATTTAGGGAAGAGCACAACAACTCAGGACCAAGACTTACTCCTTGTCATACAACCTGTGCAATATTTTCTCTATTCTGTTTTTATCTATTATCAAAGACGCAAATTCTTATGGAGCTGATCAGTCAGGAATTCTGCATCCTGTCTTTTAACCCTGGAAAAGAAGCATCTGCACAAAAATTTGGGCATTGTATACAAGCTCCAGATAAATAATAATAAATAATAAAATAAATATTAATAATAAAATAAACATATTAATACACAAAATTATCACATGAATATAATAAATAATAAATATACACCTCTTGAGTAAAATACAAAGATATCCAAATGGCCTCATTTTTTTCCTTGATTTTTGCAATTAATGATGTTAAATTTGGGAACGAATGTGGGGTTGCCCAAGCCCACGATGCCTGAAAAGCTGCTGCCTGCTTATCCTGTACGCACCAGCAAACACTTCAAAGGAGGGAGTGAGACTCCTGTCTTCACATGCCAAGATAAGGAAAATCAATGTCAATGCCCAAAAGACTCAAGTGATAGCACTGAAGGTCATTAAATGCTACTCACTGCCCTGTACCATTAAAGTTTTGATTGGAATCCCATATAGGGAGACACAGATTTCAAACAAGATCTTGCCCTGGGACATGGTACTGTGAGACCATGGAGGGAACGGTGACCGGAGAGTGGAGACTTCCCGAGGAACACAAGAAACATGTCCAAGGAAAACAATGCTCCGTGTGTGTGTGCGGTCCTGGCTTATTTTCCCTGAACATATTTATTGTGTTTTCAGACAAGTGAGTCTCATTATGGATAAAGGTCAGTTTTAATGTTCTGCCCTTTTTCTACCTTGGTCTCCATCCATCCTCCTGAACTCACCTGGTTTGGACCATCCCAGTACTTGTTGTCTGACCTCACTGCTCTACAGCAGATTTCATGGTCCACCTCCACGCTGGTCACCAGTTCCAGGACTGCTTTCTTCCCGTTTCCCACCCACATCTTTTCCAGACTAACTCTTGTTCTCTCCAGATTTCATTCTGCACGTTTCCACCTCCTCTGTGCTTTCAGGAATCATTCAGTTCAAGAAAACCCCGGTTAGTTCTGGAGCTCATCAGCACTGTAAAGTTGTATCTCCTTTGTGCTCAGCCCCACAAACAGCCCAGAGACCTTCCCCAGAGACCCACCCCCCTCCATGAACGAAACTCTTCAAAGACCTGCAGCTGGGCCCTATTGAGAGAACAAAAACACTCTGAGTATCAGAGCGACCTCTTCATAAATATTTCTGTTTCAAATCAGTGGGTTTGGCAGCAGAACGACCGGAAAATTTGTCGAAAAGACAAAAAACCCCAATTTCTGTGCATCTTCTTGTCGGAAAGGACCACCCTGTTCTAGATTGAGAATAGGGGAGATCAAGCACAAACCCAAAAGACCCTGAACAAGCAACAAATAAGCAGATGCTTCACATTAAATGCTTTAAAACAAGAAGCAAAAATTGAGCCAAGTTCCAAGCGGTGGCACACTCGAGATGTTCGGCAACATTAAGCATAGGTGATATCATCAGTTTTAGCTATAATTAGGTTAAAAAGAAAGTCAGTTAATTTTAGCACTTACAAGAAATTGTTACAAAACATTTTTTCTTATATAAAAGAACTCTCCCATCAGACCTGCGAGGTCGGTTTTATCACAGGCAATTAACTGTGTTAGGGCTGGCTGCAGGGGACCCTGAAACCACACACCACATTCCCTTTGCTTCTCCACTATCTCCTCTGGTTTGGGGTATTCACCATGATCCCCCAGCTCAGGGCAACTGCCACGCAGCATCACCTCGTACACAAACCCACCACCCCTATCCAGAACCCTGCCTTGCAGCGATAGCCCAGTTGCTAACTGGTATCTGAAGTAAAACTTACATTTTTTCCACATATCTCAGATAGATATAATCCCAATTATGCATGGATTAAAAAAAAAAAGTCCAAAACCTAAGGGAGTTAAAATACACATTACAACCCTTCTACTGCAAGACCCAGGTCCCTGAGCTGGTGCACGGGGACACTGAAGGACAAAAACTTAAGGCTGAATTATTGGAACTGGGCCCTGACTTTGGATGTCCACCTTGACGTGCGTCAGTGCATGAATTCCAGATGACAGTGAGCACCAAGAATTATAACCAACAGCACCTGCAGATACTCTAGCCTATTAAAATGAATTAAGATACAGATAAATCAGGAACCTCTTAAGAATTCAACTCATCAGGACATTTTTCAGAGCAAGTTCCCAGTGCAGGTGTAATGAAGTCTGTGCCCTCTGAGCATCTCCTGTTTGGGCCAACTCTGGGCTCACCTGATGCCTGACATGCAGGATCTCCATCAGGGCAGACTGGCCAAGGACCTGACGTGCACAACTGGAGAATGATTAAAGTGTGTGGTGCAGTGACACACCAGAGAGAAAGGATGGGGCATCCAGAGGGACTTGGACAGGCTGGAGAGGTGGGGCTGTGTCAACCTGAGGAGGCTCAACAGTGCCAAGTGCAAGGTCCTGCTCCTGGTTTGGGGCAAACCTGAACTCAGTGGGTGGAAAATGGGTTGAGAGCCACCCTGGGGAGAAGGACTTGGGCTGTTAGTGAACGAGAAGCTCAACATGATTCAACAATGTGCACCTGCAGTCCAAAACCCCACCATGCCCTGGGCTCATCCCCACAGAGGGAGGAGATTCTGCCCCTCTGCCCTGCTCAGGTGAGACCCCATCTGCAGAGCTGCCTCCAGCTCTGGGACCCAGCACAGGAAGGGACATGGAGCTGTTGGAGCGAGTCCAGAGGAGGTCACACAGATGCTCCAAGGGCTGGAGACCCTCTGATCTGGAGCCAGGCTGGGAGAGCTGGGGGTATTCACCCAGAGAAGGTTCTGGGGAGACCTCAGAGCACCTCAGAAAAACTAACACATGCCAATTAAAACAGCATTGTTAATAGATATACACTCTGCAAAGCTTTTTTACGGGGCTTTGAGATTGTCACCCATGTGCTTTGGCAGGATCTTTCCCAAAATGGCACTACCCAATGAAGAACTGGCTTTATCTCTTACCAATCAGACCTCAACCCCCAAAATACAACCCCATAACAGCAGGAAGAACAAAACATACAGAGTATTTTCTTTCATTTGACTCACCATTTGTCAGCACTCCCTGTTCACTCTTTGGAACACACCACAGTGCCTCGGATCACCTCTTTGGAACTCTGTAGTTACAGCCCATTTTATATGCAAGACAGGCACTTTTGCACACACATACACGTAGAGAGCCTTTCCCTGCCACAGGCCATCCCTGCATCTCCTGGATCAGGAGGAAAAGCTTTTCTCTCAGGTAACCAAGCAAGAATTGGAAAACCAGCGGGGCACATCAATAAAACCAATAAAAATACTGTTTCAAAAAACTGCTGCTACAATTAACTGAAATAACAGTCTATAAACTGCCACCTCAGAAGCAGCTTGTTAAAGGCTGAACATAGAAACTGTAATTTAAACACACTCTTCCCTCCATGGACCACCCTGGCCCCAGGATGTCTCTCGTTTCTCCCATCTTCCCACAAACCTCTGGATCCCAGGGGGATGCCTCATCACTGGGATCTAGGAGTTTCAGGACTTCTCTGTGCAGAGGTGCTGCCCTAGGATGTGGACCTGATATGACCTTACAAATCATATCCAAACCCCTCACAGAGGACAGAGTGGGATCTAGTGGAATTATAGCCCAGGCACTGGCTTATTAGAATGAGAGTGGTTTGGGCTGGAAGGGACCTTAATGACAATCTCATTCCACCCCCTGCCATGGGCAGGGGTACCTTCCAACATCCCAGGTTGTTCCAAGGCCTGTCCAACCTGGCCTTGGACACTTCCAGGAATGGGGCAGCCACAGCTTCTCTGGGCAACCTGTGCCAGGGCCTCACCACCCTCACAGGGGAGAATTTCTTCCCCACACCCAATCTAAACCAACCCTCCTACAACTAAAGCTATTCTCCTCTTGTCCTATCCCATTCCTATTCTGAACCCCCACATCCTGTGGCGGCAGAGTCAGCAACACTCACAGACCATCCTTCTAAACGGAGACAGACAAAACTCCTTTCCATAACTCCATTTCGAATCATGCAGGAATGTTTTCCCAGCCTACTCTCTCTCCTCTCCCTTTTGAAGTGGAACATGGTGCCTGGAGACCGTCGTCCTCTGAGCTTTAGGTGCATCTGCATTACAACCCCATTAGCTTGTGTACTACACTCATTAATAAATAAGCTCCCCACTTAAGTGCCTTTCTTGTAAATTGGTTTGTTCTGTTCCATATAAATAATATAAATTTCTCTTATCAAGTCTGGTGGATTTTTTTCTTTACCTATGTACAGACACTCCAGCAATTTAACCTAAGAAGGGGTTCATGTAACGCTCTTCCTCAGTGTCCCTTGTCACCAGGCAGTATGCACATGGCAGCTGCAATATGTTAAATAGTTAGCATAGCAAAAAATAATGTCTTTAATAACTGGCATAAGTATATTGACCATATGTCAAAAGTAAAAGAAAAAACCCTACTAAATGGATAGTTATTGTAATTGTATTTTAAAACACTGAGGTCATATTTAATTTTGAATCCAAGC
>NW_020897747.1:757805-762805 GCF_003984885.1 Neopelma chrysocephalum | reverse complement strand
ACCCCTTACCATGGACAGGGACACCTTCCACTATTCCAGGTTGCTCCAAGCCCCCTTAATTACTGCCAAAAATGTCCTTCTCGTGGCCTAATTGTCCATGATGGAGTAAATGTGTCATACATATAGACTTTTAACTTAAAAGGCAGAGAAAGTGTAGATATTTTACAGCTTTATTCAGTGAACTCCTACGAACATTATGCAGAATGGAAGATGAAAATACATAGCATTTCTTTTCTGCCAGAAAGACACACACAAACCTGTAGTTACACATTTTCAATTTAACTCTGCAGCAAATAAGCATCATTAGTTCTGCATCTGATATGAACTCAGACTGCAGGCTCTGTAAGACTGTGTCTTCAGCTAGAAATTTGGGGTTTTTTTTAATTTCCCATAGGTTGGTTGCATCTTGCTCATATTTGCATGACAAACAAAATTTTCCGCTTCAAACTGAGCATTTTCCATCAGAAGAAAACAATCCAGCTCTAAAAACTGTCACAGTTAAAAAAAAGTAACAATTCATTTCATATGCTTCTAATTAGCACCATAGAAATTTGGAAGATATCCCTTCCCATGGCAGAAGGGTTGGAACTGGATGGTCTTTAAGGTCCCTTCCAACCCAAACCAGTCTGGAATTCTATGAAATCAAGTAATTGATTTTTCTAGACATAAAAGAAAAAATCTGTACTCGGATTGGAGAGATTTAAAGTAGGACTGTTTCTCACTGAAATTAAACCTTCTAAGTTTGGCTTTGGGGTTTTTTTTGTTTGGTTTTTTTTTAATATTTATTTTGAAAATCCTGTTTCAGCTCAGCCCAGGCTTGCAGCACAGGAGTTTGAAGACTTGATAAATGCAACTGGATAGAGGATATTTTACATATCAGCATCTCAACTAGGTCCCAAATCTGGACAAAAATGGCTCAGCACTAAATCTCTTTCCTCTATATCAAATTACTGTTCAGAGAGGTTGTGGACTCCCTATCCCTGAAAGTGTCCCTGGAAGGCCAGGTTGGATGGGGCTTGGAGCAGCCTGGGATAGTGGAAGGTGTCCCTGCCCATGGCAGGGGGTGGGACTGGATGGGCTTTAAGGTCCCTTCCAAACCAAACCATTCCATGTGTCTATGAATTGGAATGTCAAAGACCTTTCCCATCCTTTCTCCAAAGCAAAGATGCTGCTTTAGCAGCCACAGCCTCCCAGTGGCCACTCATTAGGTGTCAATATGAGCTTCTCTTTCTGAAGTCATTTAAACACAGAGATATGAAGGGCTGTGAGATGGCAACAATCTCAATTTGAGGCAAGGGAGATTTAGATTGGACATTAGGAAAAAATTCTTTATGGAATGGGTTGTAAAGCATTGACACAGGCTGCCCAGAAAAGTGGAGGAGTCACCATCCTTGAAAGTGTTCAAAAAATGTGGATGTGGCACTTGAGGATGTGGTTTAGTGGTGAACAAGGTGGTGGTGCTGGTTGATGGTGGAACTTGGTGATTTTACAGGTTTTTTCCAACCTGAGCAATTCTATGAGGAAAACCAAGAGAAGGTGCAGGAGTTGTATGACGTGGGCACTGTGCACCAAAACAAATCCATAAATAAACCCATTATTACTTGCCCTGCAAGGCTCTCTCTGCCTTTCTCCCTTCGAGCAGGAGAAACCTCATCTCCCTCCCTGATCAGATTATTTTTGCCGTTCTTGATCGAGCCTAAACCCGTAGTTGGTAATTGCTACTTTGAACATGCTAATAACAAAACCTAACTCTTCTTTATGCTCCAACATTTTTCTGTATTAAGTGTGAATTTTTATGGCGTTTTTTCCCAACAAGACGTTTCGCTTGTAAATAACACAACATTAAGTGTCATGATATAATTGATTTTCTAATGAGGTTTTCAAAAAGCATTATATTTTTGCTTGTCAGGAAATCTTTACAACAGAAATAAGTCCTTCCATATGCATTCCTTATAAACTCAAGTTTTTATTCCTGCAGTGGAGTTGAGGTGGATTAAATCACGTAGATTTCCATAAAATAATTTATTGCATCAGATAGTTTTATGGTTCTCCACATTTGCCTGTTGCACTGGGAAACTGGGTGGAAAACTACTCTACACCATGACTGAGATGGGGAAAACCTCAGCCTGGGACAGGAAAACCCAACAGCAGAACTGATGGTTAGACTTCATGATCTTAAAAGTCTTTTCCGACCTTAATAGTTCTGTAGGTGAATTTGGTGTTGCAAACAAGGTGTTGAGGCGAATACAAATCCAAAAAAGATTCAACTTGCTCCTCTAGAAAATTAAAGGTCCAAGAGTTCAACACTGGACACACACCCCTGGATACAGAATATTTTGCATCTCAGTATCTCAGTTATTCTGAAATCTGGACAACAACACATGGCTTGGCTCTACATCCCCTCAAAAAAATAAAGTTGTTTAATTTCTTTTGATGATTTTATCCAAGCCACCTGCTATTTGAAGCAATCTGTGTCTGCCTTATGAAAAGAAAGCTCATACTTTTTGCAGGTTCAGGATTCACCCCCTACTGACAGCTGAAAAGAAAGCAGGAAGATATATATAGAGATACATATACACACACATGGAGAAATGGGGTAAATAAAAAAATATTTCTAAAATATCCTAATAAAGTGGCACAAACCATCTTGCTTCTGACTCCATGAGACAGTCTCAGCATCCACAGCCAACAGGAAATATGATTTATAGCCCTGAATTACCATCGGCAGTTCCACTTGTAGCTCCCCCTTTAACACTCCAGAGTGATGCATTATTGATAAGAGGGACAAACACACACTTAAGCTTGGATTTGCAATTTAGCACCAGATTTATAAAAGAACCAAAAAGGATGGTTGACGGGACTGAAGAGCATATTTGGTTAGATTATCAACCTGCCACTGGCAGAAACCTGATGGGAAGGAGTCAGGAAAATCCCTGCAGAGCTGTTGGGAAGCTGTTCCACGAGTATCACAATTAATACATTAATAGAATCATTAAATTTCATGCCTATTGATCCACACTTCCAAGACTGAGTGTCCACAAAGGCTCTCCCCACCCATGTCCCCAAAGAGAGACTGATGCTTCAGGCTCTCCTGCTCATGGACAGCCCTGTGCCTGGGGTTTGGAGGAATATAATCATGTTCCTTGCCCTTGGTCAAACTCAGCTGAGACCATCCATCAAACTCAAAAGTAACTGGAAAAAAGGAAACAAGAAGGACCCAACAGCATGATCACATCAGCCTTAATTCCACAGGAAGCCAGAGAGAAAAAAAGGAAATAAAAAGTCTGCAGTGCACTGGGAGAAGCTTTGCCTCTGTGGAAAAACAACTACCCCACCTTCTGCAAGGCACAATCCCTTCATCCATGGTCCATCCAGCACCAGGGAATATTAGGAAAAATTCCTTCCCCAAAAGGGCTGTCCAGCCCTGGCACATCTGCCCAAGGCAGTGGTGGAGTCCCCATCCCTGAAGGGATTTAAAAGCTGTGTGTATGTGGCACTTGGGGACACGGGTTCATGGCAGCCTTGGCAGTGCTGGGGGAATGGTTGGACTTGATGGTCCCAGAGGGCTTTTCCAACCTTAATGGTTCCGTGATTCTATAGCCTGGTCCATTCCTGCTGCTTCCTCAGCAGCCACTAACTGGTGTGTTCACTGCAGCACCCTGGCAGGACACCCACTGTCCCCCTTCCATCTGTCCTTCCACATCCAACCTCTGGCTCCACACTAAGCCCACGGACACTTTCACCTTGAGATACTGGAGAGCCCCAAGGTTACACAGTTCTGGTCCTACAGTGGGGTTTGCCAGGTGGTGCCATCCTTTCCTTTCAGTTCAGTGAAGTTGGCAACATCCCAAGGACACAAACACACCTCAGAGTAACAACAGAGGCACAAGCAGGGTATGGAGGCAAGGTCAAACAACGCTCCAAATCCTGTCTGTCTGTGGCTGCACCTAAGTATGGGTTTCCTTAGATGGATCCAGACTCAGCCACAGCTGGATTTCTGCACAAGTCTCCTCCTCTGACAGGGGAATAAAATTAAAAAAAATAAATCTAGAAGTCTCCTGAATTTGGCCATTAACATCAGCCTGAGCGCCCTCTCCACCCTACCCCACCACAGCAGGCGGCAAGGGGTGATGCTCATCCCACATCTGCCAAAGGATCCCCCTGTTCCCCACCACTCAAACACAACCCCCTCTCCCCACCCTGTTCTGCTCCCACCCCGTGCTCTGCAGAACTCCTGTTTTTCAGCACCAATGGGACTGGCACCATCGACCCATCAGGCCCCGTTTCCTCTCTCCGGAGGGCGGTTTTGCTCCCTCTCGTGCTCTGTGGAGGCGCGAGGCCCCGGGGGAGGCCAGGCTGTCAGTGCTGCTTCCCGACCCACTGTACTGGAACCCCCGGCCTCCCTCCGGCTCTCCGGGGCCACCGGCAGCCGCCAAACCCAGCCCTGCGCGCCGGCACCTCCGCCGGGGCTCCTGCCCTGCGCTGCATACGAACGGACCCGGATAGAGGGACAGGGAAAACAGGGAAAAATAGACACAGGAAAGGAGATCTGGCTTTTTGTTGTTGTTGTTATTGGTTTTTTTTCCTTCCCAGTAATCTTTATAAAACTTTGCCTTTTCGTCTGTCTCGCTTTAAAGAGTCTTTTTATTGTGGGAGTATCAGGTTGGTGATACGGCAGGTTTTTCATTGTGTATCCCTCACTCTGACTCTTCTTCCCAAATGGATGCTAATGTCTGCAAGCTAAAATAGTGTTGCTTTTATTTTGGTTTTATTTTTTGTAGTGGTTTTTTTTCTTTTTTTTTGGTTGGTTTTTTTGTTTGTTTGTTTGTTTTTTTCATCTTGCCAAACACTCTGTAGCCTATTTATTAGTGACACCTGGTTATCCAATTTTTAATTAAAGTCAAAATAGTCCTCATTTTCCGTTTTCAAATCAGCTTTTTCCCAGATCTCATCCAAAACTGACCATGGGACCTGAGTTGGTGGGGAGGTGCATACTCCCC
>NW_020897747.1:735305-752805 GCF_003984885.1 Neopelma chrysocephalum | reverse complement strand
CTGATGCTCCAGCAGGGATTCAGACAGGAACGGGACTCAGCCTGGGAAAAGTGGATACAGTGAGATTTTCAATTTTATTATCTAGAAGCTTTTTTGGTATTGTGTTTTTTAAAAGAGAGTCCTGAAATTAAATAAAACACCTGCCAGAGCTACCACCAATCACGACATTCCTTCATCCCTTTCACTCCATACATCCCCTCCACACACTTCCCTGCTCCAGCAGCACATTGTCCACACCCTTTTAGGATATGGAAAACAAGCTGTTTTTTTGGCCTTCATTAGAGCAAATAAGATAAAGCAGTCAGCTGGTGAGGTTCCTTCGTTTTATCACTGCTCTTGTTTGACTGTTGACAATCTCTGTGGGGTTATTCTATTTGCCTATTGCAAAATAAATCATATTTGAAGTTATCACTTCTAGGTCAGGTTTTAATTTGCTGGACTTCATCTGGGAAAAAGAAAACATGTGTTTTCTGCCTCAAACATTTGCAATGCAATAATTAACAGAGTGCCAATATTCCAGTCCTAATGACTGTCTAATCTTAGTGGTGCGTGTATGGAGTATTTTAATATTTCATCATGTTTTATTTCAATTGCAGCAGAGTGAAGCTGCAGTTGCGTTTCTCCACAGATTAAATTGTTTTAAATCACTGAAGTAAAAATATTACTTCATTTCTCTGTCTTTTTCTTGACAATGCAAAATTAAAAGAGTCACTCATTTTTAAAGATCTGTGGGGAGAAAATGTTCTCTTCTGTTTTGCTTCGTAACGCAGGATCTTGGCTGAGTCTCCATGTTCCCAACAGCAGGGATGATCCCACAGCAGGTTTGTGCCTCTCCATGATAAGTTCCCTACTTCACCCCACTCCTCCCTGAGCAGAGATGAATAAATTTCAGGGGACCTTCTAGCACCTTCCAGTGCCTAAAGGGGCTCCAAGAGAGCTGGAGAGGGACTTCAGACAAGGGCCTGGAGCGACAGGACAAGGGGGAATGGCTTCCCACTGCCAGTGGGCAGGGTTAGATGGGATACTGGGAAGGAATTCTTGGCTGGGAGGGTGGTGAGGCCCTGGTACAGGTTGCCCAAAGAAGCTGTAGAAGTGTCCAAGGCCAGGTTGGAGAGGGCTTGGAGCAACCTGGGCTAGTGGAAGGTGTCCCTGCCCATGGCAGGGGGTGGAACGAGATGAGCTTTAAGGTCCTTTCCAACCCGAACCATCCCAGTATTTTGTGATTCCATGAAATCAGTGTGAAGACCCCCAGGGCCCTGCTCGAAGTCCATCTCTACAGCAGCACCAAGGCTTTCACTGGGACCACTCCCAGCCCAATTATGGCCAGGAGACATGGCCATGGAACATGGAGCTGCAACAACCCAGAGCAGCCTTGAAAGCAGTTTGAAAGGATGATTCTTCTATGTAAGACAGCCCTTTACACAAGAGCTGTTGAGGAGCCCTAATTTCTCTTCTTCTATATCTCTGTCTCAGAGACAGAGAACTGACACCACAGCTCAATGACAAACATGGTTTAACATGTTTTTAAAGTTCTTTGAACAACAAACCTGGCTCCTATTTGTAGGTCCCCAAAAAGGTGACAGCACTACAGTGAAAACCTCTGAACTGCACAACAACACATCTTTGCACCCATGAATTTCAAGTTCTGAGATATCTGCTCTGTATGAAAAACCATGGTACTGCATAATAAAGCTTATTACTAGAAGTATTTAATATTCGTAATGGTTTAGTAAGTAGGAAATTCTCATTAGAACGAGTGTGGTGTTTGCACCACTGATCGTGATGAGTCTTTACGGAGTGAAAACACTGCTGTAGTGCACAAAACATTATAATGGATATCCAATTTAATTATTTAAGCAGATACACAACATATTTACACAAACATGTGCATAGACTTGCTGCCTTGTGCCATAAAACATCAGAGCAAACTGCAGCCCTGGAGGTGGAAAGGAAACTGATTTTAAAGAATAATATGGGCAACTTTTCACTAAAATATTTATGGCTTTTTTTATGGTAAAGTATAAATGATAATTGACACGAATAGCATACAGGATGGACTACTAAATATAAATCTTCCCCTTTTTTTCTTGTTGTTCCTTATGACAACCAGACTGCACCAGTATGACCAGTGTGGTCTAACAGGGATAATGCATCAGCTACATCACCCTGGAGATATCTCCAAAAACTACTCCCAGACACAATTCAATCAGCTTATGTGAAATAATGAGAAACCAAAATTATGTTGATGAATTAAGAGAAATAGTCCAAAGCACCATGACAGGAGAGTCATGATCAAGTGCAGATCACAACAACTAGGAATGGAAAAATCAATATATACACAGAAAATAATACTGAGAGTCCTTTCCAGCCTCACCTGGTCTGTGATTGTTGTTGCTTTGCAATATTTGTACTTATTAACAATTAGGCAGGATACGAACCTGATAAAACTGATATAAAACTGGTGAGATGCTCACATGAGCTGCTCCAAGGACAACCACTCCCGGACAGTGTCCACAGCATTGGGATCATTACTGGCTCCAATCTGCTTCCAGGGGCAGATAATACTCAGGTTTGCAAGACCCAGAGGCCAACTGCCCAGAGGGAATAACAACTGCACCCAGGACAGAAGAGCACGGTCGCCCCAACTTTGAAAACCACACCTCACTTTTTTCCAGCCTCAGTGGGCACTTTAGAAAACCCAAACTGCTAAAATATACAGTAAATTTACAGCTGTAAAAATAGTTAGGAACAATTCTAGCACAGGATTTTGCATTACACGTTGGCTGCATAAAATGACCAAGATAAAATTTAATTTCTACCAATCAGCCCGAGGTGAAAGGGCATGAACTGAACTTGATGTGACACACTCTGGGTTTTACTGTGCAATGCACTTTAAAATCTGTATTAACATATCTGTGTAGTTGGCAGAAGGGAGCCCACTCCCTAAATTAGGATAAAAAATTGTGTTTATTTCTATATATATATATATCTACTTGCACACTGAACTCCTTCAGTCATTCACGTTTCCTGAAAGAATCCATCAATTGGCACTGATCACAACTGTTAAACCTTCCTAACCAGCAAACCTAATTATCATAAATAAACCTAAATAAATCTTATTGGTGCCTCAGGAATTTATACTGAAACCAGTCTCAAATTCCTAATTGCTGGTGTAACAGTTCAGTGGAACAGGATAAAGCAGTGAAGAGTTAGTGACCATCTCTGACAGCTCCTGGAGCACAGACGAGATCCCAGAGGATTTACAAAGCCGAGGGAAAAGGAGACAGGAAGAAATTATAGACCAGTCAAACTTTGATATTGGGAGAGATAATGGAACAAATTATTAAAATATTTATAAGCATCTCAGGTTCATAAGGTTATAAAGCACCAAACAAATCTAATCTTTTTCTTTGACAAGATAATTGGCCTCATGGATAAGGGGGGGGGCAGTGTAGGGGAAATATATACTGACTTTATCAAGATTTTTATATACCTTTGCTGATGACACTCTCATAAAAAAAAGGGAAATACAGTTTACATTAACAGAGTCTAAGGTGGACACCAAGAAAAGTTTTAAAAATTGAAGCTGAGTGTTTACTGCGTGGTTACAAGGGCAACTGCAACCTCAGAGTGAAAGAGTGCTTTGCAGTAATATGAGCTGGAAATCCCAATTTTTGTGTTTTAATGCCAGGAAAATGAACTTCCAATACCAGTTGTCAATTGGGAGGGCATCATACCTCCAGAATTTGCTACGTTTGATTAAGCTTGAATTGATTGGAGAGTATCCTTATACATCCAGTCCACATCAAGCTGGGATATGGACAAGCAGCTTATGTGATGAATTTAGATAAATAGTCCAAACCAGCAAGACAGGAGAGACATGATCAAGTGCCGAACACAACTAGCAGGAATGAAAAAAAAAATTATCCGCCCAGAAATTTCAGAGAGACCCTTCCAGTCTCACCTGTTCTGTGATTGTTGTTGTTTTTAAAAGGGACAGCTTCCACTAGACCAGGTTGCTCCAAGCCCCGTCCAACCTGGCCTGGAACACTTCCAGCGATCTGTGGGCAGCCACAGCTTCTCTGGGCAACCTGTGCCAGGGCCTCCCCACCCTCACAGCCAAGAATTCCTTCCCAATATCCCATCTAACCCTGTACCCTGGCAGTGGGAATCCATTCTCTGTCTCCTGTCCCTCCAGGCCTTTGACCAAAGTCCCTCTCCAGCTCTCTTGTAGCCCTCCTACATAAAGACTTCATTTTTTATGGCTGTGTGGGAGCTGGTTACAGCAACTTACCTCTGAAAAACAACATCTGAGTGCTGCTGCCAAACTCCACTATAATAAAAACGTGTTTATTTCTGCTGTGCCCGAGCCAGAGGAGCACTGTGGATGATGGGGTATCCCCACACTCTGGGCTGTGCTCTGAGCCCTGGATACTCCCTCTACTCCACACCAGCCAAATTCATTATTTAAAACACATCTATGCAAATCACAGGGCAGAAGAGCTTCTAAAATACAGCGACTCCCACACTCTCCTGTCCATAGTACCTGAAACCACAGTGGATTTCTTTATATATAGAAAATAGGGAAAATTGTGATAATGAGGGGAGTCTGTCCTGAGACTCCAAAATATATTCTTATTTAAAATAATTTACACTTTGAAATGGTCATTAGAGAAAAACAAATGTCTGGCTTTAATTATAAAGTCTGAGGCACAAACATCAGCTTGGCCAAGAGCAGTGTGAGCAGCCACATCAACACGGATCTTCCCAGGTAATGGAGTAATTCACAGGGACACATTACACTTCATGAGAGCACTTTATTTAGTAATGGAGATCTACTGGTCTCTGCATGGATCATATTAGTGTGGCTCAGGAGCAGCTCCTCTGCTCTATCAACCATGTTTTTCCACATGCCACGAAATATTTTTACTTTACGTGGTCCATACTTGCAGTTTATGTTTAATATTGAACAGCCCAGTAAATCCATGCTGCAAATGTAAGGGTTTTACTGTGTGCTCAGAGAGAGAGAAGGCAGATAAACAGTAAAACAAATTAATCTTCACGGGCCCAATGGTTTGAGTGAAACCTGGGATAGCAATAAAGGCTGACTGGAGATGCTGCTGTGATGGGAGGAAGGTGGGTGTCTCTCTACAGCCAGTCTGACATCCATATGGTGTGGTTATAGAGTTAGTGATAGGCAATTAACCACAGAATCATACAATCCCAGAATGGTTTGGGTTGGAACAGATCTTAAAGACCGTGCAGTTCCACCCCCTGCCATGGGCAGGGATACTTTACACCAGACCAGGTTTCTCCAAGCCCCATCCAACCTGACCTTAAGCACTTCCAGGGATGGGGCAGCCACAGCTTCTCTGGGCAACCTGTGCCAGGGCCTCATCACCCTCACAAAGAAGGATTTCTTCCTCATATCTGATATAAATCTATTCTCCTTCAGCTTAAGGCCATTAAGAGCCATATGGATGCACAAAACCAGCTCATTAAATGGACAAGATGCAAACTATAGTAATGCATAATAAAGTCAATCCCTCCATGTCACACTGCATTTCTTCCTGCTAAACAGCTGGAAGAAAGCACTGGGTGGATCCCCTGCCCATCATCCTCGTCAGCTAAAGGAATTAAAACCACTAGGAAAAACCCAATAAACCACCCAGAGACTTGACCTCTCTTCCCATGCTTGTGCTGGCATGAAAAACTCCACAGCAGCTGTGCCTTGGGAAATTACTGCTCCCAAAACCCACATGCTTAGGAACAAAGTACAGTTATTTAGTCATAGAAATCCCTCAATGGTTTGGGTTGGAAGGAACCTTAAAACTCATTCAGTTCCAACTCCCTGCCATGGGCAGGGATGCCTCCCATTATCCCAGGTTGCTCCAAGCCCTGTCCAACCTGGCCTTGGGCACTCCTATTCAGTAAGAGGGGCATTATTCAAAGGCTGGATTTCTTTGAATTTTTATTTTTTTTTTTTCAGGGCTTATCCTTTTTAAAGCTGTTTATTATTCCCCAGATGTAGAGGCTTCAATACTTTCTTAGAAAATAGAAAACTGGAACAAATACCTGAAAACACCCCCCCCACACCTTGTGCTGGTGATTTATATATAATATAGATTGTGTTCCTGACCATGGAACAAGATAATTTTTAAGGTCCCTCCCAACCCAAAATATTCTATAATTCTCTATATATTATTTAAATGTGCTCTCTGGGGCTTTTTGAAGAGGAGCTTGGCAGGCTGGTGGTGGTGCCAAGTGTTCCTGCTCTCCCCATGGGGTCAACCACGCTTTGGGCTGTGAAGGCTCCGTCACTCACACCAAACCTCCTGCCAAGGAAACCCACTTGGCAGCTTGAAAGGTCACCTCAGCCACACAACTTCCATCTCCACCAAAAGCCATCTCGGAAGGCTTTACAAATATTTGGAGTCCGATTCTCCAAACATGATTTGTCCAAACAACACAGAGCAAAGCACACCCGAAGAAAGCCTCTCTATAAACAGCCTACCAGGGAAAAAAAATGTTTACTTTCTTTACTGCATGTGAGAGGGAGGTAAAACCTAAACAAACTTTCAACACCAGCTGAGTTTACATATTTAAACTTGGACAGTGCCAAAGTTGCAGCCGAACTGGCACCGAAAAACCTAACAAAAAAAGTCATATATTGACAAAACACACAGTCATAATAAAACCACATCCAGTTAATAACTTTGAGAACTAATGTTAACTCCTAGCACAATAGAAAAGTCTCCTTAAACACAATAAAGCAGTGATATAATTTACTCTCAGCTCCTTTTCAAAACATTACTCTCTGCCCACAATCACATTCAGATTACAAAATTCCTTTTGTAGTTTTCTCCTAGCTGTGGGAATAAAATAAACCACTTAGATGACAGTAAAGTGTCTGTAAAATATATAACAGCAATAACTCCTGGTGGAAATGCGGCAGATATTTATACAAGAGCCAAAGCAGGGAGCATTGTTAATACCAAGGGAGGGGGGGGATTGAGAGGCCTCTTTTGGGTGAGATCCTGGGGATCCTGGTGCCACAAACTCTGTCCCCAGCTTTAGTCTGGTACCAGACACGAGGTGACAAGTGCTGGGGAAGCTTTCCCGGCCCCATGGCACCAGCACACAGCTGGTTTAGGAAGAGAGCAGGCTGCTCCTCGGCAGAGGAGAAAAGGACGGACTTGGCAGCAGCCAGAAATAACCTGACTTAATTAAAGGTAATTTATTTCATAGAATCATAGAATAGAATCATAGAACAATTAAGGTTGGAAAAGACCTCCAATATCATTGAGTCCAACCTGATCCCCACCTTGTCACCCAGCCCAGAGCACTGAGTGCCCCATCCAGTCATTCCTTGGACACCTCCAGGGATGGGGACTCCACCACCTTCCTGGGCAGCCCTTTCCAATGTCTGAACACCCTTTTTCTGTGCAGGAATTCTTCCTGATTTCTACCATTTTGCAGTTGTAGAACATATGTATCAAATAATAATGTAAGGATTGTTATTTATCAAATACAATATCCATCCTGCCTAAGTAACTGATGCGGTTGAACTTCTGACAAGGAAAGAAAGATGATTAATGGTTTAGATTAGGCATCGGGAATAATTTCTTCACTGAAAGAGTTGTAAAGCTCTGGACTAGGCTGCCCAGGGCAGTAGGGGAGTCACCATTCCTGAAAGTGTTCAAAAAACATGTGGATGCGGCACTTGAGGACATGGTTTAGTGGTGAACATGGTGGTGGTGCTGGTTGATGGTTGGACTTGATGATCTTAAAGGTCTTTTCCAACCTTAACTACGCTATAATACCAGGATTTTACCCAATGAAGGAGTCTTACATTACCAGAAAAACTAATCAAAGATCTCTACAGGAGGCCGTGACAAGGTGGCCACCACGACCAGGACTACATGGAAAGACAGGCTGAGACCACAAAAAATGTGAACAACGATTCCATTTGTGGAAGTCCTGGTTGTCCTTAGTCCTCACATGTCCTTTATGTAAGAAGTCATGCAGAAACAGAGAAGTCAAAGTCTCCCAAGACTCCACTTCTAAAAGTTATCTCATGGAAGGAGTTGGGAAAAGCAGCTTTTGTCCATATTTCTCTGCCATCCAGTACCACAGCTCAGCCACTAAATCTGAACACTTTATAGAGCAAAGGGAAACCACCTGTTTTACATTCAGTGGTTCCACCAGTGCTGAAGGACCAAAACCTGAAGTAGGATTTCCCAT
This sequence comes from Neopelma chrysocephalum, assembly GCF_003984885.1. Classification (NCBI taxonomy): domain Eukaryota; kingdom Metazoa; phylum Chordata; class Aves; order Passeriformes; family Pipridae; genus Neopelma; species Neopelma chrysocephalum. The sequence continues at coordinate 744,561 of NW_020897747.1, read as the reverse complement.
GGCCAGATCCTCCCCACCTTCAGCCCACAAACAGGGCACACAAACCCACCTTACAAAGTCCTACCACCAGCAACATCTGTCTGCAGCTGGAGACCACAGTCAAGCCCTGCTCACCGGCTCTACACGAATTCGTAGGGTTTCTCTATGAACGCAGAACAAATGAATTAATTTGGATACATCGAAAGTTACATCAAATTTGAGGTCAGCCAATGTAAATCAAGGGCCCCAATGCCCGAAGCCCTGGACGGCCACATTAGTATGTGTGTTAGGGGGAATGTACTGGGGACAGCTTTGCAATGTGTTTAAATGTGTTCTCATGGAATTTAACTGAGTGCTTAATTCCTTGATGAGAGAAATTAAGCTTCCAGATGAAAATCGACACTTCTAGAGCTGAAAAAAGAAAATATTGTTTTATCTTCTACTATAAAGCTCAAGCTCCTGCAGAATCAATGGCCTTTGCTTTTGCTTAGGGCTTTTCTTGTCGCTTTGGTTTTGAGTGTTGTTTTTTTAAATGTGTTTGCAAACATCCATTTCAATGTGAAATCCACAGAGTCAATGAAAAATGTGTCAAAATATAGAATCAGAGAATGGTCTGGGTTGGAAGGGACCTTAAAGCTCATCCCCTGCCATGGGCAGGGACACCTTCCACTAGACCTAAGAGAATGGCCACATACCACCCACAACCCCTATATTTTTCCCATCCCATGGATAACCTCTCCTGGAAGGTGGTGAGGAGCAAGAGGGGCTGGAGAGGACTCGTTTGCAGTGATCCAAGGTTAATTTCCAGTTAACAGGAACTGGAGCTCTGGATACAACCCTGGGTACAAAGGATCCCGAGGAGCCATAAGTCTGGCAGCCAAATGTAAATACTGGGGGAGTAACTTCAGCCCCTGCAGACTTTACACCTCTGAAATGTTCTACCACAAGTTCTCCATGGCCAAGAATCCCCATTTTTGGCCATAACAACACCTCACAACAACGTGTGGCCACAGAAATGATGGAAGCTGTTGGCTGAAAACACAATGCACTAATTAAAGCCAAGGGTGATGGACATTTTTAAGTGGAGCAGAATTAGTGGCCTCCCAAGTTTTGATGTCTTTTACAGTCTGCAAAAATTATTTTCTTCAACTTTTTCTGCATGTTGTTTTTAAAGTTGTTTTACTGCATATAAAACCATCAGGCCCTGGAACCACACATGGGCTTTCTGCATAAAATATCACCTTATCTTTGTATAAGCAAACTATTTTAACTCCCCAGAGCTATTTAGGTAACCACTTGCTGTGACCTCTGAATTCTTATCCTGAATTATATTTTTATGTGCTATATAAAGGTACTGTTATGTTACTGTTTTGATTCCAGGTGCCAAAAAGGACAAGTTTATTGCCAACTGCTCACTCTGTGCCTTTTTTTTTGTTTTGTTTTAAAGACTTAACTGACCCAGCAGTTGAATTTGTTTTTAATTCGCACCTGAACAGTTTATGAGGAAAATCACATCTACTATGAAGAAAAAAATAAACAAATCAGTAATATTTTGGGGAAAAATCAACAGCCAAAAGTGTCACCTTGCTCGCAGGACTGAAAGGCACTGTATTGGCACAAAAGTACTCTTCTTGGTGTCACATTTTGTTCCCCATCCCAAAAGTAGAGGCAAAACCCTAATCATACAATCATGGACTGATTTGGATTGGAAGGGACCCCAAAGAGGCAAATAGTATTTGCACAGACAATGAAATGATCCTTCAGTTACTCAAAGGGTCTTATAGCCCTTAAAGTGAATTTGTTCACAAGATCTACACAACATCTGAAAGACAAATCACTGAAAGAGAGGGGGAAAAGGAAGGGATAAGTGCTTTACATATAAGCAGCATCCAGGAAAGAGTTACTAATTATTATTATTGTTGTTAATAATAATAATAATAATAATAATAACAATAATAATAATAATAATAATGATGTCTTTAAAACACCTCAAATTACATGTTTTCTAAAGGATTCACAAGTTGAAATGGAACCAAAATGATGTATGGAGATGGTTTTCCCTATACTCCTGAAACATATTAGGTTCAGATTCGATATTAGGAAGAAATTCCTCCCTGTGAGGGTGGGGAGGCCCTGCCACAGGTTGCCCAGAGAAGCTGTGGCTGCCCCATCCCTGTGTCCAGGTGTCCAGGTTGGCTAGGGTGGATGGGGCTTGGAGCAACCTGGCCAGTGGAAACCCTGCCCATAGCAAAGGGTTTGGACTAGTCTTTAAGGTCCTTCCAACCCCAACCATTCTGGGATCTATGACACCAGTGAGGGGAACAAAAATGCAGCATCAAGGTGGCAGCAATGGGAATGAAGGTTCCGCTTGGTAGTCTGGGCTGGATTGGACTGGAGCATCAAAAAGGGGATTTCTTGTCATTTACTGCTGCTGCCCATCAGAATCCTGTGCTGATCAGGACCCTGTGCTGATTTGAGGGGGGGTAAGAAGAGAATTATGGTAGGAAAGGCGTTAGCAGGCAAGGGATCAGCACTCAGGATGCTTGTGGTAGGTAAGAGTAAGCCAGATCATCACCCCCCTGACAGCTTCAACAGGGAGTATGTTATCCACCAGCTTTTCTCATCCATAATGAGAATTAATTTAAATAAAAGAAAAAACACGTATCCCAACCCATTAATGAAGGGATACAACAAGAACTGAAGCCTGTGTAATACTGCAGAAAATGTGCTTCCCATAGAAGTTCTATCATCAACATTTCTGAATAATTAATTGGAAATAAAAGCAGTTGGAAGGTTAGCATGCTTTAATGCTTTTTGAATGATTTTCAATATTCAATGACTTTCAGCATAACAGTGAGCGTGGAGTTGTGCATCACATCACACTCAGGTGACCCATGGAAAGACAGAGAAATACAGGGAACAGTAAAACACAACCTCCTACATCAAAATAAAAATCAAACATACTTATAGATGAAAACTAAATTTAATGTTTGCTCCTGAGAGACGGAAAAAGAACCCTGGGAAGGGCTATATTGCCTTGGATTGGTGGAATGAGATGCAAAATGCATATGAAAGGTTTTCATTTGAGCTGATAAAACCGCACGCTTTGGAAACGCGGGGCTCTGCAATGAACAACACTGAGGTCTGGTGTCAATTTAAATGCACTGAACACCAGGAAAATGCCCCCAACTAAGGCTTCAAACTTGTACAGCACATTTCCACTCAACCCAACTAGATTGCCTGTCACATCTGACATGGCTTGTCAAAAGTTATCCTTCACTGCTCATGGGCAACATGGAGGGTCAAAAGACCAAATACAATGGTCCAACCCATCCCATTTTTTTTCCTTCAGAGCAGCAGATATTGAACTCGAAGATGACAAGACAGAGCAGGTTGAAGCGGCTGCCAGAGAAAGAGAAGCTGTCCAGAGCCGCTGATCTGAAGGAGAAAAACCAGCCGGTCTGTGCATGTCATGGCCGGGGCTCGGGCGCTGACAGTCTCACACAAAAGGCAGTGAAAAGCCGAGAAACTTGAAGTGGCCTTTGCAAACCATTTCAGCCGTTAAAAGGAAAGAGCCGGTCACCCGGTAATGTGAAACGCGCCGCGGCCGTGATTGAAGGGGGAAAGGACGTCCTGCCTCTCCTTAATCTGCAGCCACATCAACCAGAGGGGATTTTTCACTCTCTGGGAAAAATCTGAATTTTAAGAAGTGGCTTTTTTGCTCAGAGCTTATTGTTATTTGAAAACAACCAACACCTTTCTAAAGCAGCTCAAAATGTTTATCTGTATTTTCGGTCCAGGCCTGTTTGTGCTGACAGAGACATTAAGTGATAATTTATGGAAAAGCAACTTATTAACAGTTGCAAATACAGAAGGTGCCATAAGTGTGCTACAATTAGTAACGTTACACCTGTGTGAAAGGCCAACTGCAGAGATTTTCCACAATATCATTAAAAAAGTTGTGGTCACATGCTGCAAACATGTCAATGCAACAAATTTCGGCACATTCATTTCCCTCTTTACCCGTCCCCTCTCTACCCCCCCCAACTGACATAGTGTGAACCCTCTCTACGGCTAATTGTCTTGAGCCTACTCAAAGAGTGGATTCAAAAGAATCCCAACTTGCTCCTGTTTTCTTTCTCCATAATAATTCAAGATTCATGTATGATTTCTCCACCCCCACAACAGTGACGACAAAGCTGGGTGAGATCCTCAATCCCTGGAGTGCAGATTGGCAGCATACAGTGACAGACTGCCCTGAAGAGCAGCCATATCCAGGCACAGGTTAATACAAGGTATTTCCAACCTCAATCCTTCCTTTATGATGTCATCTTTGAGCTTTAATTGCCTCAAAAGAAACATCAACTTAAATTAATGAGAGAATCCAGAATTACCACCTCTGAGCAGATGCAGGAAGTTCATGTTTGCTGTTGGTGACAGAGCTGGCTGTAGACTACAGTGACATTTTTAATACTTGGGTGGCTAAAATATCAGTATTTGAATAGGAAATCTCGCATTTTACACCCTTCTGGAATTTAATGTTTTTCAATCTTTCTGGGCTGCGCTCAGTTTTGCTGGATAACCTTTCCATCTAATCTACCAAGTGGTTCACTGAATTTTAGCATCTTATATGTATTCAAATACTTGTATTCAAATACATATTTTCTTTCACAGTTTTTTTCTTTTTTTTTTCTTTTTTGGTAGCGGAAACCCTTCAGATCACTTAAATTCATATACATAAGGACCTGCCAGAGTGAGTTCAGAGGTGGGCCACGAAGATGGCAATTGTGATTGCCCCATTCATCTGTGGAAGTGTCCAAGGCCAAAGTGGATAGGGCCTGGAGCAACCTGCTCTAGTAGAAGGTTTCTCTGCCCATAGCAGGGGGTGGAACAAGATGATCTTTAAGGTCCCTTCCAACCCAAACTATTTTATGATTCTATGATATAACCATAGGTAGGTATTTCACCTTGTTTGCATAAACAATCCTCATGAATGAAAAAAGCAAATATTTCAGATGTTTTTAAGATCTTAACCTTCAGCTAAAGAGTCAGAAAACAAAAAATTAAAATCTAATTCTCTTGTCTCTGTTCCCATATTTTCCTTTTCAAACTGTTTCTCTCTCCCTTTTTCCTTTGTATCTGTCCCTGGGTTGTAGATGAGCACAGGGAAATGCCTGGCTCCTTCCCTTTTTCCCTCTAGCTGTCCCTGGGTTGGGGGATGAGGACAGGGAGATGCCCAGCCCCTGCCTGCCCCACCAGCTCTGTTTCCCTTCAATATCCCGACACTCTTGTTGTATTCATGAGCTGCAATTTAATTCAAGTGCACTCCAGTTCCAGCAAACACAGAGCGGCCGAGGGCCCGGCGCGCAGCTCCAGCTGAGGAGGGGATGGGTAAATATCACCGTGTGAGAGGATAACCTGCCCACACATACACCAGCCCAATTAGCCCAAGCAAGAAGAGCTTTTATTCCCCAAAGAGTCAGAGAAAGTCAGAGCAACGCTCTCCATCATCCAGCCTGAGATGAAGCCACAGCGTGGTCCAGTGCGGTCCATGCTGTGACATCAAGCGCTGAAGCTGCACCCACTGCCCCCAGTGAAAGGAAATTTGGAAGAGAAGATGATGCAGAAGATTAAATCTTATTCTTATAGGTTAAAAATGGTTCTCCATAGCACAGAAGAGTCTCACCTCTGAGGGCAGTGGAAGAAGCACCTTGACCTGTCATTACCTGAGCACGACTGAAACCTGCCATCAGAGAAGTGATGTAATGGCCATTGCCTCTTCAAAAGGCACCAAGATTTTAACGTAAAAGTCTAAACATTTTTTTCTAGAGAAAAGAGGAATTTCAAACTTAAAAACAGTCACAAAAAGCATATTAATCTGATTAACAGACTTTCCCCAGAATATTATTATCAAATATAGCCCAAACAGTGAAAATCTGCAAGAATTCCAGGCATTTTGAGTATGCAAATGGTCAAACTAATTACTAATGGTTGACTCCATCTTTAATTTATTTGCCTTACTAAACAACTCTGACAATGCTTATTTTCAGAACTTTCTGAAAATACAGAACACAGGGAAGCCCAAAGAAGAATGAGATGGTTGAAGGTACAACATCAAATTAGGAAAAACATGAGTAGTCAAGAAATTAAGGGCTAAGGAAACCTTAATATGAAATTGGAAAGCACTGTACTCAATGAAGTTCCTTCTTTACATAAAAATAAAATTCCAATTGGGTGTATAATCTCATGCTGCAACACTTGGGGTTTTCACGGAATCACAGAATAGTTTGGGTTGGAAGGGACCTTAAAGATCACCAAGTTCCAACCCCCTGCCCACGCTTTTCAAGAAAACATTGTCGTCCAAAGGTTTCCAAAACTAAAATTATATGGTTTAAGAGGAAGAGAACACGCACATTTATGGTGTGAACACTAAAAAGGCTCAGTGATTTCTGAACCAACAAAGGCTGCCTAAAATATGCATTTCTTCACCTCCCCTGTGCCCTCCCACCCGAGCCCATGTCCGAGCACAGACCACCTCGGCAAGCACCATTCCCACCCGCTGCTCCAGGCTAAACACTCCCTGTGTATATAACTAGTAAATTCAACAGCCTCTTTAACATCCCACAACGAATTACTGACAAGTCATTTTTTTGCTCTGTATTGCAAGTCAATGTGGCAACCCTGTGGATTTTTTTTCCCTATTGCAAACATGCTCCGTGCCTCGGCTCCGAGCCGTTTGGATGCTGATACAAGATTCATAATGGCTGTCAGAATCTGCAATTTTTCCTTTTGTTTTATGAGGTCAGGCAATATTACCTGCACTGATGTATTCCATTTCCCCAGCTGAAAACCTTCTCATTTGAGCACGACAGGTTGAGGGAGTCATGATTTTGCAACCTACCATGTGAAACACAGCGCGAGGGGGCAGGTGCCTCACCCCACGTTCTCCTTTTGCTCTTGTCCACTGGCAACAGTAAATTAAACTGTCAAAAACGGAATTGTCCTGTCATCAACAAAGCTATAGCTTCACAAGTATTGCAACATCAGATATATTTCTAATTCTGCATTTCCCTGCACCTGTAATTTCATCAGGAACTCATGCTGGCCCATGGTGAGAAGCTGTCCAGGGGACACTGGTGGGTTCCTTGGGAGGCTTGACATGGCATTTCCAAGACAGAAATTAATGAACAATAGCAGCAATTTGTTACATATATATATATAAAAAGTGTTTGGCACAAGGTCCTGATCTCCCCCCTTGCTTCGGAGCCTGGAGAAGGGCCAGGATGGCAACGGGCTGGGACACAGGACACAGGGAGCTGCAACACAGGACCAAAATTTAAACATATTTAAATGCCTTAATTGCACAGATAAAGTGGACTTGCACTCAAAATTCATGTCTTTGCCTTTTGGCCACTTCAGAGTTTTAAAGTGCCTCAGAGAAGTTTCCTCTCCAATCAAACATGTTTTATTCCAGCACACGTCGCTTCATGAACTGGTGGCAGAAACAAGAGTTTTTGGAGAGTAAATCCAGGTCACTTCATTTCAGATTTGGAACATTCAAACCAGTGTTTCCTATTGTCATGCAGTTCTTCAGGGGTCATTTTAAAGGAATATGATTCACTACAATCTTCATTCCAGGATTTAACGGTAGTTTCAATTTTCACTTGAAGCTGACTACTATCTTTTTCGAACCTGCTTTAGGTCTGTTTGAATAAGTTTCTAACCTCACATGTTACATAGCAGTATAAACCGCCCAGAAAACATGCATGTGTTGTGAAAAAAAAATTAAAATATTGTCAAAGTTGAAGCTGACTTCTACTTTTTTTTTAACCTACTTTAGGTCTGTTTGAATAAGTTGCTAACTTATGTGTTACACAGAACTACAAACTGCCCAGAAAATATCTATTTTTTTCAAAAATAATTAAAATCTTGTCAAAGTATCATTCAAATGCATAAACTAAGCAGAATATCCAGCAGAAGGGTTATACAAATTACCATCATTAAAGTGAAAGGGAGCATCTCTCCCGATGTGCTGATAAACAAGAAAAAAAGGGCTTGTTGTTATTAATTCAACATAGCAATCAAATATTGTTTTAGATTACCTCTATAAAAATTCCAAGCTTATCAATCATTAAACTGTGGACAGAAAGTTAAATTGAGCTAAGAAATCATTTCACGCAGCTTAATGCAGTCAAAGTGACTCAATATTCCTTTATTAATTCTCATTTAATATCACTTTAAATTGCCGCCATTATTATCCTACGGTAGACGAAGGGCTCGGTGTAATTAGTCTGTATTAAGCCCTTTTTATTTATAAGAAGCCAAATAAACAAACCCACTTTAATTACCTGGGTGCCACAATATTGATCTGAGCATCAAATTTTAATACGCCTTGATTTGGATGCTTCCAGGGGTTGGGTTGGGTGGGTTTGGGCCCCCGGGGCCCCCCGCGAGCTCGGCCGCCGCCAACACGCCACCAATTACCAGGAGAGACAAAAGTCAACGAAGGCAGGGAATCTTCTCCCTCCCAAACCTTGTTCTCTCCCACTTCAGTACACGGTGTTAACGACATACAAATTTTGAGGTCATTAAGTATAACCAGGAATTGAAAGGAAGACAGGCGCGCTTCCAGGAGATGCCGATGTCAGCATTTCAAGTACTCTCCTAATCCCACAATGCAAGTTTCAGCATTATTGTCTCAATTTAACTTGCATTAGTACCTAGCACCTTGATTACACTGTTGGGGTGGTAATCTTCGCCTGCATATGCCATCATTACTTATGTCAAGCCTCTCGAGTTGTTATGAATACTATGTTGTTTTACGAGAGAGAGGAAATTAGTGCCAGTCCCCCAGAGTTTTGGGTGCTTAACACTGAAGCACTACACAGCCCTCTCAAATCCCACAACAAATCCTTGTTTAGTGCCACATGGAGATAAGGACTTTACAGCAACATCCCAGCATAAATAACCTGCATCTCTTTTTATTTGGAAAATGTCAAAAAGAAAAAAATCTCCCTTCTGTGATTTTTTTTTTTCCCCCTTTCTACCCAAAGTGTGTTGGGGATTGTCCTGCCTTAGTTGTCGCTCAGGCGCAACCCCGAGCATGGCCAAGCCCCTGTATTTTGAAATCACCTCAAAATGCAGGTTTTAGATATGTTTTTAATAAAAATGAACTTATCAAACCCGGTGGAAAGGCGCTGTAGTAAGATGAGTCTTCCCTCAGGAGTGCAATAAAGAGAGAAATCGTCGCCCGGCACGTTTCGCCCTCTCAATGTTT
>NW_020897747.1:587720-732795 GCF_003984885.1 Neopelma chrysocephalum | reverse complement strand
GTGACAAGAATTTCAGTTGCATCAATTACCTGGTTATATGAGTTTGCAAAAATATTACAGAATTCATAACAAGGGCATTAGAATAACTAGGTTATGCAGAGGATTAGAAAACTCACTCGTTTGGAGCCTGAAAATTTAAATTCTGGGCTGTGGCATGAATAGATACCCTTTGGTTTTGAAGGATGAACACTCATATTGGTGGGTGACCACATTAAATTGTCCTGTCTAATACTGAACCCCAAGCTGCTCAATTAATACCCCTAAACTTAAAGCAACAACGTGTTTGCCGTATCAGTGTAGTAGTAGAGGGCACATCTACTATTGCTTTACATGAGTATTAACGTTAGAGCAGCCCAGAAATGCTGATAAATCTGTGCAGGAAGTTCAGAGATGCTAAAACAGCTGGGGGAAGATAAGGCAGGGAACAAGCAGTTAACACAGAACACACAGGTGTTTATGACACATTAGAATATCCTGAATAACTTCATTTTAAAACGCTCATCTCCCATCATGATTTATCACAATTCCATAAAATATGCTAATTAGAAACAGTAAAATAGGAACCTACCAAATGATCATCCAAACCAAATCATACCTATTCTAAATAATGCAGCTTGTACATTAAAAAAATCAGAGCCTTAGTTCTAAAGTGCCCTGAAGGTATTTAAAACACGCAATTTAACTTTTAAACCAATCCCTACTTGTGCCCCAAATTTCTCCACGTTTGGCCCATTCTCTGTGGGCTTTGGTGCTTGCTGCTCAAACCCTTGGTAGAAAATCTAATGCAGTGGCAGAAAATAATGTCTAAGCTCCATTTCACCCATGGAATTTCATCACTGCAATGAAACAGAAATGAAGTTTCATTTGAATAATTTGAAAGTAATAATTAAATTAATTTATTAGCACTGACATTTCAGTCCTTCACCTGTTTTGTCCCGCCCCAACCCCAACCGAAAATTATTTACAGCCAAACGAAGAACAATAAAACCCGAGTCTGAAATACATTTAGTTGTGAAATCTATACTGCCTGAAAATCATAGAGAACGTCAAGCAATCAAGTCACAAAAAAAGCTTTTTCCTTGTTGTTTTTTTTCCCCTTTAGTGCAAGGGCAAGCCTCAACTCCTTGCATGAGGTGACATCTGCAACTATTGCTAGTCCAGGGCTCACCAGAGCCTGATTAATTGTTAGTCCAAGGGGATTTTTGTTGGTCACGGACCAATGAACTACACGGAATTTCCACAGCTGTAATATAGGCCTGTGACAATCCCGAATTCTGCTCTCATTGCAGCGGCCACTCAGACAGCAAGTCTTGAGCTATCACAGATTTGTGTGGCACTGAAGTGTCAGGGAGCCTTGGGCCCCAACAAGACTCCTTTCAAGAGCAAACACAATGGGAGGGGATGTTCTTCCTGCGGCCCCCAGAGATGGTTTGCTCTTGTTTTAGACTACATTAATCCAAGCTGGAAAAATAAAAATAAGAAAGAAAAAAGAGAGAGAGAAAGGAAAACTCCCTTTTGCTCTTAAAAAAAGATGAGGAGCACGGTATTGTCTTGATAGGTCAGCAGGCACCAGAAAATCACATTACAACTCCATAATTTGGGGAAAATGGAGGGAAGCAAGGCTGAATTATATTTTTTTTCCTGAACTAGCAAACTAAATGAACCATCGAGGGAGTGAATCACAACCGTAAGGGCAAAAGAGGAGGGGAATACAGAGCTGAAAGGCCTGGAGTGCCAGGGCATGGGCTAATGGTTTCCCAGTGCCAGAGGGCAGGGATAGATGGGATATTGGGAAGGAATTCTTGGCTGTGAGGGTGGTGAGGCCCTGGCACAGGTTGCCCAGAGAAGCTGTGGCTGCCCCATCCCTGGCAGTGTCCAAGGCCAGGTTGGATGGGGCTTGGAGCAACCTGGGCTAGTGGAAGGTGTCCCTGCCCATGGCAGAGGGTGGAATTGGATGGGCTTTAGGGTCCCTTCCAACCCAAACCATTCTGGGATTTTCTGATTTTATGAGAAAATTTATTTCTAAACAAGGCACCTTAACACTAGACCAAAGAAGGGTTAACATGTCTCAAGCCCAACAGAAGCCAGACTGGTATCTACAGACACAACATGGTGTTGGCACTATCTCTGTACCCTAAAATTACTTGCACTTCAATCCTTCCCACAAAGCTGTGGCAGTGGCCACTGTTTTCCCAGAGGGAGAACAGCACCAGGACACCCTGGTGTCCCCCAGCCCAGCAGACGATGCCACCCTGGCCGAGGAGGTGGCAGGAGAACCAGCCAGGCTGGGGAGAAGCAATGCAGATGTTCCCCTCATTTAGTTCATTACATCTCTAAATACATAAGCTAATTGTAGTAATATATAACTTTCAGGTTGGTTCAACAAGTAGAAAAGGAGGCTCAGAAAACATCCATGTACCAGAATCCTTTGCATTTTCAGCCTAGAGACTGAAAGAGGCTTTGAGCTCAGGGCAGACACCAAATTCACCTGCAGTAACAGAGGAGCTGTTTATCATTCTTTGCAGAATATTTCTTAGTGGCTCCCTGAACACCATGATGACCAACATGAGATGGTCTCATGCAAATGGAGAGACTTTCTTACTGCTCCCCAGCACAATTAAAATTGCTCTTACTCTTGTTAGTTATTTCTAATATTTTTGCAATTAAAATCTTATTTTTTCATTTAGAATTTTAATTAAACCTTTTCTTAATGGAGGGTTAGTAGAAGTTTACTGCAGCATCCCTTAAAACTTTAGGCCAACACAAGGGTTTAACTCTGCTGTGGTGGTAAATAAAAAGTATTACTGGGTGGATACTCAACTTCACACAAACCAAAGACACCTGAGAAACCAAACCTAAGACTGTTAAAGCTTTAAATATCAAAACTCTTCTTGTGACATTAAAGAAGTCACATGGCTTTTAATACTGATGATAAAGAAAGGCACCATATTTCTTTATGATGGGCTCAGTAATTCTACACGGAATATATTTCCAATGCACTTCACTTTACGATGGCATTATATATTACTGATATTTGTGCACAGTAACTCCAGAAAGTAAACTAGTTACACACTGATGTAGGTGCTAATCTACCATAAAATATGCATTTCTAATTTTAAGCAGAGCTCCTCATGAACCTAAACACAAGATGCTTTAAGATGCATTATCTAAACTCCAAGATACATTTCATAATTTGTAGGTGTTAAGTAATCGCTGGCAGTGTAATAAAATAAATTCTCTCCCACTGTCTCCCTTGATTTCCCCCCCACCCCATCCTTCTTAAAACTTTTTAACTTCCTTACAGCAAGCTTAGCAGTTAGGAAATTAAATGCAAAATACAACTCTAGACTAGTCATAAAGTTGTATTTTTGGTTCAAATAGGTGTCACTTCCTGGGAAAAACAAAATCAAATCCAACTAACCTGCAGAAGATGCTAATCCAAGCAATTAAGTAAATGGAGAAAAATACAAGTCTGGAAAAAATTCCTCTGGAAAGTCTTCTCCCAGAGCTGCCTTGGACTTGGTGGTTGATTAATCTTGATACAGACCTTTAGTGAATAGTTGACAATTTTCACCTGCATCACCTTTATTTGAGACTGTGCAAGAATCAATTTGCACACAGCCTGTAGTCCAGCTCCATTCCTTCCCATATTGATGCCACCAGCAAATTTAGTAACTGTTCCAGCTCAAGCCACTCCTCCAGTCAGCACCAAGAACACCATCTGAGGAGGCCCAAGTCTTGCTAAAGGTCAAAACATCATCCTCTTCTCATTTATGGAAAAAGTAAATTGATAAAACCATAATTTGCCTGATCCTTATGGAATCATGAAATGGTTTGGGTTGGAAGGGACCTTAAAGACCATCTTATCCCACCCCCTGCCATGGGCAGGGACACCTTCCACTAGACCAGGTTTCCCTGAGCCCTGTCCAACCTGGCCTTGAACACCTCCTTTAATACCACCTAAGTACTTGCATTAAAAAAACACCTAGAAGAAACCAAAGGAAACCCAAGTCCTATCATTTTCTGGACAAATTTTATCCTTTACCACAGCCCCTCTATTCATGGCAGAGGCTTTGTGCTCCTCCCCATGCAATCCATGAACATTCCAAAGTGTCTCCTGGTGTGACTACAAGTGCTTTAGCCAGTCCCTCAAGTATCCTCAGATTAAAATAATCAGGCCTTTTAAAAGAGGCAGGACTCTGTCAGTGGATCTCCTCGGCTGAGATCTCATCCATTTTCTCCTGGTATTAATTGTACAAACCATCTGCTCACTTTGGATTTTTTTTTTTATTTTAATTGAAAACAAATGCAAAAAGTCATTGAACACTTCAGTCTCATTTGCTAATAGCTCCCTGCTTCCCTCAAGGAGCTCAGCAAACACTTTCCTTGGTCTTCTTCTCATTCCTAATGTACTTATCCATCGATTTCTCTGTGTCTCTTGCTACTTCCATCTGAATTTGCCCCTTGTTTCCTTATTTTGTCCCTAACACTGGCGCTATTCCTTTTGCAACCTTTCTTTTTTGGAAGTGAGCTGCTCTTTTTCTCCTTTTTTTTCTAGTGTTTAAGGTCTTTGAAGGACTCACATGATGGAGCCATGTGGGTTTCCACTGATGATCTTCCTTTTCCATGCACTGAAATTCCCTCCACTTTGATCAGTGACAGATCTTGGCAGTTCTGTCCTGAATTTCCCTCCTGTAAGAACTCAGTTACTACCCAGATTGTTACCCCCTATTTTTTGCACGGTTCAAATTTGCAGATTTTCCAATAAATTCTCTGCTATTTCACTTGAGGCAATCAAGTAATGAATTAAAAATCAATAATGTTTTAAAAAAATCTAAGCGAACCCTGGTAGAACCAGACCCATCACGCTTTGTCAGGTGGGACACCCAGTTTTCCAAGCAACTATTTGAACTCCAAAAGAGGATCTATTTTTTTTATTTTTAGGTTTGTTTTCTTTTTTTTCAAGTTTCTCTTTTCCTCTTATCCCCTCTTTTATGTCAGTGGGATTAGGGTAAGAGGAAGGCAAAATAATTTGCTGTAATGAATGCTGAAAATTGCCACATGAAAATAAACTTATAGGAAATAGCAACACTGAATCCACACTAAAATTGGTTTTCTTTGCGAAAAATTTGCTTATGTGTTACGGATTTCTGCATAATTATTTTCTGTTCAGAATAATTTCCTATAAAATCATAAAAATACAGCCATGAAGCCACATGTAAGAAGAGCAATGGTGTATAAATACAACCTACCCCTGAGGGGGATTATAAGAGGATAAAGAGTTTATACAGATGTCATTTGGGAGACCACCTTAATCTTGAGGGTTAGGGGACAATTAGGACATTTCTGAAGAATTTTCAACCCATTCTCTGTTGAATCTGATGAGTTTTCTACACCCCCTCATGGCTCCTGGGCAGGAAAAGCATTATTTGGGGATGTGGATGGCAGAAAGCAAGATCCCTCTTGAATAAATCTTCACAAAAATATAAATATCTGCATTTTTTAGACCTTTTTCTACCCTGGTTGTCTCACCACCATCAGTTTCACCCTTCAAGAATATCTTTGTTTGAGGATTTACAAATAGTTCAACCAGAGTCTTTAAATTTGGGCAAATTGTACTAATATATCTGAATGCATATGGTAAACCTGACCCAAGGGTTAATCTATTTTACAAAGCCTAAAAAAAAGATCAATTTGCTCCTTAAAACAGCCACAGTAAAATTTAATGCTGTATTTCCAACTCTTATGGCAGTTAAAGGTTTTAGGAGTGAATTATTCAAGGTAATTCAGTGACACTGAACCCATTGAACTGCCCTGAAGTTCAAAATCCACATTTTACTACTTTTCCTATGAAGACAGGAAAATATCAGAACTTTTTAATTTAAAAAATATGTTTTCTTACTTGACACTGGAATGGTGATGAGACGAACAGACCTGGAAAATGCAGCAATTTCTTTATGTGGTTTAAGTCTTTGTCCTCTCTTCCCAACACCCCAAAACCCAAAATGGACAGAGCAACCTGAAAGTCAGTGGGAAGGAGAAATCCCTCATACTGCGAAAAAAACAAAACAAAAAATTATATATATGTACATATATATATATACATATATATAAAAATATAAATACATGGTAGGAAAGCAACTGTGGGATTTAAACCCTGGATTTTCTTAAAACCAAAGCAGCCTGGATATTATATCCAGCCCCCTTCTAACACACCAAGGAAGAGATGCTTGGTCTATTTGATTTATTAGGGCTTTACAAAGTGGGGTTTTTTTGACAGGAATTTTTTGCTGGGAATAACAACAGCGGGGTTTGGAGCAGGCTGTGAAGCAGAGGGTCCTTGGCCTCTCTGTTTACAGCTATGCTGCCACTTCTCATGTTGCCTGTGCAGGTCAGATGGGAATAGTCCAAAATGCACCAATACACATTTTTGTCTCCTCAGAACAGTGTTTTTCACACTATTACAGAGCATTCCAGGCTTTACACTTTATTTTTCAGAGGTGCATAATTATAAAAACTGCCTTCAGCCTCAGCTGCCCACACACAAGTGCACGTCCAGACACCTCAAAAAGCACTGAACCAAAGATGTTTGGCAGCTATTCCGCTCTATTTGTGACGAGGGGTTACAGCAGCACAGGATATGGAGCTTTCCAGCTCTGCATCTGTACACAGCCATCACAGAATTGGACAGAAAACCCTATTTCCCACTCCTGAAAGCCGGGTTTCCTGCTGGAGCCGAACACTCCACATTCCTCCCACTGACAAATATGATAAAATACATAAAAACAATAGAAATTGTTTATGCTTTTCCTTTGTTGCCACTAGATTCCAATGTCATATCACCTTCCAATGTTTATCCATCTGAGGAAAATGGGAAGCTTGAAATGAATATTTTTTGGTGTCCAATAATGCTAATCTGACATTTCTATTATCTCTGACCAGTGATTTTGGGACAGAGCAGAATTTATACCAAGCTGCTTGCAAGAAAAGCAGCATTTCCTGTGATATTATTAACTATGATTTGCCCCAGAGTGACTGGACTTGCCTCTTCAGATGCTGCCACCAGCCAGCAGAGCTGGGACAGACCTACGACACAGCACAGTTTTCTTTTTAAAAAAACCCCAACCATAACTCATTCTCTGATAGACCCTGAAGGTGGAAATCCCCTCCTTTCACCTCCACAGAATCGGTTCTTGCACTCCAGAGGTCAAAGTCAATCACACACTTCTAGAAAGAAATATTTTCTGATCATCTGAAGGGGAGTTTCTACCTACAGAAAAGTTCTGGAGCCTCCTGCATCTTCTCATTGCTGGTACAGCACCTATTTCAACCAAAATAAACAAAGTCTAATTACAGGATGACATTCATATTGCTAGATTTTATATGAAATAAACCATGTTCATAGAGTTGAATAACTTCTGCCACTAAAAGAATTTTGGCCACAGAGATTTTAAGGTTATTTAGTGCCCAATTTAAAGATCCAAGGGCTAAGAGAGTTTTGTTCTCTGGGGAAAGACAAGCTTAAACTCAACACCTCACAGAAGATGCAACAGAGCAACACCACAGGGAATTCAGCTGCCTCTTCACAAATGTGGCCATTTAACTTAAAAAACAAACATTTTGTTTCTTTCAGATCTGAAATCACCTCAATCATTGGAGGAGATAAATCTCCTGCTACGTTGAGGTCTCACACAGCAGCAGAAGAAATTTGCCCGCGAACTGCAGCGCACGCAACCTGACTGTGTGCAAATGAAATCATCACTAATCACAAAACTGTGGAATTAACTGAAAGGAAATACAGGTTTTAGACATTCGGATGGGGTTGAACTATCAATCAGGTACTTGACAGAAAATTTTAGGTCTAAAATCCATGTGAATATCCCAAAATTGGCTATTTGGTATCACTGGAGTGTTACGGGAAACAGCTGAGGTCTGTGCTAAGGTAGAAGGTTCCTTGGTGGTTCCTCAGCCAAGGACAGAAAAATCCTCTTTGAATACTTGGTCAACAAGCCTCACGCTAGAGGATAAAGCCTCCAGTTATTTTTAGTCAATAAAAAGGAAAGAAAAATACCCAAGTGTGCCTGACAAGGAGGGACTGAAGTACCAGAGGATTTTGAAACGCTAAGACAGAAAGCTTCTTATTTCATTCAATTTGAGAGGTGAAGAGGGAACAGTGCCACAGTTTGGAGGCAAGAATAAAAATTCCATGAAATAGTCTCAGGAGACAACTGATAGCACTCATCCATAGTTGGTGACACTCTGACTCTTTCATGAAAAAGGCAATTTTGCTTCCCAGAAAAAATATTCTGGCACTGGGGATTCAAGAGGACAAGGCTCTCAAGGCGATTTCTGACTTTCTAACCCATATTAATATCTACAGTTATCAAATCCAGAACTTCAAACTGTGACTTTGTAACAAAGAGCATTCTCAAAAAAAACCACAAAAAGCTCTCTTTTGTCATGTATTTACAGCTGGAGAAATCCCATCCATTCAGCCAATTCTTTACCAATAAAATCTGCTATTTTAATGCAGCTTAGCAGAAAAGACTTATCAGGAATGAAGTTGTATTACACATGTTAAACCTGTGTGAGCATTTATTGAAAATAATTTAAAATAAGATTTTATAGAAAGAGTAATCACTTAAAAAATTTTAGTTCAGCAGAGTGGGAAAAAAATTGAGCAATTTTTAGTTTCCAACACAGTATCTGAATTCCTCTTTTATGGTATATTTTTGTTCATTTAACCAGGTGTTGTCTTTTTTACATATAAAATTGCTTGAGTGTGGGATCTGAAATACCTGAAATTCCATCTCCCCTTCTTAAAAAACAACCTTGAGGTGTCCTGTAATTAAAAAAAACCATTTCCCTAACGAATGAGTGAGAGTAGAACACAGGGGAGATGCTTTGGAAAGGAGAAGTTGGTTTCTAACAAAACTCACCGTAAAAAGCAAAAATTATCCTTGGACAAGTTGCCTGAAAGGAAAATTTCCCCCTTGAAAAGAACCAGTTTTTTGAAGATGTAGGACTTTGCTGGCTTATTTTCCTGCTATTGGAAAGAGTTGGAAAGAATTAAAGAAAACGGGGTGAACGTTTCTAGAAATAATGGAACACGACTGGCAAAGGCAAACATTTAGTGTGGATTGAATTAATTTTGTATTGTAGCCTTTCACACTTGTGAGGAAATTAATTCTGGGAACTACAAGATGAGAAGCCACTGGCTTGTTTCCAGCACCTCCTCACAGTCATCTGCTTGAAAATCAGCTTCAAAATTGCATATTTATTTTGGATGAATTACCCATTCCGAGTGTTTTGAACAGCAAAGACAGAGAGTTAAAATATTTACATTAAAGACTAGACACCAGGAGAAGAACTGCTAATTGTTTGCATGCAAAATTATTGTTCCTGGAAAGAATAAACAGCAATAAAAAGGTGGTGGAGGGTTTGGAAATCAGTCAACCTTCAGTCTAAAGAAATGGTTGTACTTCTGAAACAAACTCTGACCCACTCCCTGCCAGTAAATTACTCTGAATTAGGTATTACAGAAGTTATTTGACTTTGCAAACTAACTCAGGACCGAGCAGCTGGTTCAGGTCACTGGCACAAAGCAACTGGTTTTGTGAAATGCACACAAACGTTTGTCTTAACTGTAACTGATCTCTAAACAGGCATAGGGGCTGATGATCTTAATGCCCACATTTTAAACAAATATTCATGCAGGACACACAAAATAAATGTTTTAATACATGAAAACCCTATATACAACACTCAACTCAACACCTACATGTAACACCCAACTCAATGTCACTCATGTCAAGTCTGCCTGGCCAAGGACGTGTCCCTGGTGAAAGAAAGGTTGGTGGTTTGAAGTAAATAAAATCTAATTCTTATCTCTACACTAAATCATAAAATCACAGCCTGCCTTGGGTTGGAAGGAACCTTGAGGACCATCCAGTTCTATCCCCTGCCATGGGCAGGGACACCTTCCACTAGCCCAGGTTGCTCCAAGCCCTGTCCAACCTGGCCTTGGACACTTCCAGGGATGGGGCAGCCACAGCTTCTCTGGGCAACCTGTGCCAGGGCCTCACCACCCTCACAGGGAACAATTCCTTCCCAATATCCAATCTTAATCTACTCTCCTTCAGTTTAAGGCCATCCCCTTCGTCCAAAGTCCCTCTCCAGCCTTTTGTGAGCCCCCTTTATGTACTGGAAAGTTGTGATTGAGCACATCCTTAATCAAACACCACGACACACAAACGGTTAACAACTGCATCTTGGTTCTCCCATTTGATGCACTCCCTGCCGTGCTGAAATGTGAATTAAGCTGTTCAAATTTGAGGCCTCAGCCTGACATTTCCTCCTCACTCCCAGACCATCAAACCGCGGCTGCCGGGATGGAAGTTGTGTTTGTTCCCGACGCCGTGCTGTTGGAACGCTGGGGTTCAAGAACTTGTAATCTGCACCGTAACATTTTGCCTGCCTGGCAACAGCAACAATTTCTATTTGCATGGTAATGAGACATTTTATTTGACAAGGTGTTGAAGGAAAAGATGCAATAATTTTAACAGTTGGGTGTTACACTTTAAACCCATTCAATGAATCTGGGAAAAAAACATTGCTTCAATAGCCAACTTTATGGGAGCGGAGCACGGAGCAGGAAAAGGGACCAAAAACTAATGAAAAAGTAATCACAGCACCCACCTGTATTCACTGAAATACTAAACTACACATTACAAAGGGAAACTATTGTGTTCGGTTACTCTGGATCTGTATTCCATGAAGTCAGGAAGGCCCCAAAGACAGACTGATCAGGGACATGGACACAGCGAGATTTCCATCTCCCTTAATCCCAGACCAAAAAGAACTTGGACTCTACCTCTAACCAAGATCCCCAATCTTAACTTTAAATAATCTAATTAACCTGAGGTTTGCCATCTTCTCCCTTCTTTGCCCTACAAAAAGCAAAGTTTGCTTTATTTTAGAAAAACATCCTCCTATTGAATCATCCATATTGCTGAAAATCTGATGTTATCTCTGACCTCAGACATGCAGCCTGAATAATGAGATAGGCATGTGACCAGATGATAAACAGAGATCTTGTTTCTCCTGCAAGGAAGCATCAAGAAATTTAACTGAGGCCAGTGCAGCAGAGGTGTTTGGATGGGTTACATAAATAAAAATCACGTGGTGTCTCCAACCAGTGACAGCATGGAAAAATGATCTGAAATGTTTCCTAGATTGCAATTTAAAATATATTTACAATTATCAGGTAATTAGATAAACTGTCTGTGTTTCAGTGACATCCCCCAAATTAATGGTACCACTGGTTTCCCATCACGTAGGTGGATGGTCAATCCCTGCATCCTGCTGTGGGGCTGGAATGGCTCCCTTGAGCTCAGCTCCAAGGGATGTCCCTCGGATCAGATCTGAGGCAGGAGGAGTCACCAAGAAAAGTGAAGTCCCTGTTAGTGGAAAGCATCAGAAAGTCACTATTTTAATCCATGTTCTAGAAAAGCTAAGTTGTGTAACAATAATGTAGTAACAGAGAAAGGGGATGGCTGTAAACTGAGAGAGGGCAGCATTAGGTAGGATACTGGGAAGAAATTCTTCCTGTGAGGATGGTGAGGCCCTTGCACAGGTTTCCCAGAGGAGCTGTGGCTGCCCCATCCCTGGAAGCTCCTCCACCACTGAACTCATCTGAAAATTAAGTATTTCAGTATTTTTGTTGTAAAGCTAATACTTCTCTCAGCAACAGGGATGTTACCAAAGGCTGCTGCTTGTTCTCTCCTTGTCAGAGCAGCTGCTGAGCTACTGCCAGAACACCCACATTTCTCATAACCTACAGTTTAACTCATGCAACAAGAAGCCAAAATCAGAGCTGCCAACCCTCACCTCATGTCTCAGTGTGGATCACAAAAGCAGCAAACATTGCCTCAGCTTTCCCAATGAGCCACCTCTGCACAGCCAGTGGGATTTTACTTTTTCTAAGGAAATTAGATGTATGTACCTGGGTGAACTCTACAAGCAGTAATCAGCTTTGGAGATTCAAACCCCAATTCAAACCCAAAGAAATGAAAGAGATATTGTACCTGCCTACAAAACCAGACATACTTTGTGTCCTGCAGCATGGGCTTTGCTACTGGAGAATTCATAGTATTTCATTCAGAAAATCCTAGAATGATTTGGGTTGGAAGGGATCTTAAAGCTCATCTCATTCCACCCCCTGTCATGGGCAGGGACACCTTCCACTAGCCCAGGTTGCTCCAAGCCCCGTCCAATCTGGCCTTGAACACTTCCAGGGATGGGGCAGCCACAGCTTCTCTAGGCAACCTGTGTCAGGGCCTCATCACCCTCACAGGGAAGAATTCCTTCCCAATATGCCACCTAACCCTGCCTTCTGGCAGTGGGAAGCCATTCCCCCTTTGTCCCATCCCTCCATGCCCTTGTAAACAGCTCTGGGGTTACTTTGCACCTGACCAAACAGTACACACCAATACCTGCATAACACCACTCTGCCAAAACGCTATAAATTTTGCTATTTAGTGACAAAGTTCATGAATTTGTCTTGTTAAGTTTCCTTTTGCCCTTTACTCCATCAAAATCTTTTATCCTCAGAGCGAATCGAGGTCCCAACGGCCCATCGTGGGAGGGAGGAGATGATGTGATTAGGGAAATGTAACAAAATAAGGCACCACCACGCCAGAGCCTGTATTTTCCTGTATCACAAGCCCTGTTATTTTGATTCGTACATTTCAACTGAAGCAAACACCAAAAGCAATTTGTGTAATAATCCGACAGAAAGTTAAACAAGAGGAAGCAAACTGCAGGAAATTCATCACCGGAGAACACGATATCAAACACGCGCGTCCCGAGGAGGAACAGCAAGAGGTGAGGACAACAATGAAACAGCAAGAACACATCCAATGTGTACGAGAGGGAAAGCAGAGCGAGGGCAAGAAGCCAGACACATTACACATGACATAAGTAAATAAATCAAAGGAAGTGAGATTAAAACCTGAAATAACTGGAGGAGGGGGAGAGCTATAGCACCTGCATGGAGGTGTCCGCCCCATGGAGATTAATATCACACAGTCCATGAAAAGGCTGATTTGTAGTGGCTGAGCAGGGAAAGGGAGAGAAAGATTCACAGTTCAAAATCAGAGAGTTAAAAAAAATAACCAGTGTCACTATTGCCTGGCTTTCAAACTGCAGCAACCAGCTGGAAACACAACAGGATTGCTCAAAGCAGCTCATGCTAATTTGGATTTATTTACAATAAAATTATTTTAGTTTTGTTTTAAACTGTGGTTAAATAAGGCAAATCTATAACTAAACAGTTTGAAAACTGATTTTTTTCATATATATTTTAAAAAGTTTTAATTTAAAATTTGAAACTTTAAATACTTAATTTTAACCTCTAGTGGAAAGTGTCCCTGCCCATGGCAGAGAAGAGGAACAAGATGAGCTGTCCCTTGCAAGGTCCCTTGCAACCCAAACCAGTCTGGGATTCTATGATTCTATAATTCTTTTCTATCATATTCCAGCTCCAGTTTTATTTTTTCAAATCTTGTTGTAGACTTACCAAAAAAACAAACCAGCAAATCTTTACTTTCACTGTGTTGTTTTATTTTATTTTTTATTCTGTACCCAGTAACCCGAAGCTCCATATAAATATCAACTGTTCTTCAGTGAGAATTCTGAGATGAACCAATATCACAAAGTTTCCAAATGCAAATCAAATTCACTTTAAGTGTCATAGCCTCACTCCAAAGAGGAATTTATATGAAATAGCGTTTTCAAAAATATTTAAGGAAAGTTGTAGTATTTTTCTATGTAATTCTGCCAGTTAATGTTCTGATGTACAGGATAAAGATACAGGTGGGAGTGGTCACATTGCTCAACATTATTTGGAAGTTTTGGCCTTTTCATGATCAGTTCTTTACGATTTACTTATAGGTGAGACCATATAACCAGTGAAGAAGAGGATATTGTAAGAGAACAACTTATACATTTCCTATGGTTTGGAGCAGAGCTAAAGGCCAGTCCCATTTCTATGTACTAAGTGGAGGAAATTAATGAGAGCCAAATATTGAAGGATAATGCAAATAAAAGCCATCAGAAAACACAGCCACAGCCATAAAAGGTTACTCTGTAGTCTTAATTTTGGCTATTTATAAGTGACATTTAAAAAGTCAAGTGGCTGTGATGGGATCTCACACTGGCACCATCACAGCAGCATCAAGGTAGTTCTTACATGGGTGGGTAAAAGTGCTGACCTTTAGGAATTTTGCATGAAACAAATTCCTTGCCACTAAAGTAACAGTTAAAACAGTGAAGAAAATAATCATATAGTAAAACCAAAAAACTGCCAATCCTCCTTTCCCTCAGGTTTTCCAACCACCTGCCAGCAAAGTGCATTAGAGGGGCTTTCCTTTTTTAAATGTAAAAGCCCCGTGAGAAATAAATTAAATAAAATCAAAGCACCCTCCACATTTTTAGAGCATTTATTGATGATGGGATTTGCATGTTAAAAAGGGGCACAAGAGCTTCTGCCCCCCCTGGTCCCCTCTGTGTGTGAGGTGTTGGGGAGGAAGGTGAGTGCTCAGAGCAGCAGGTAAGAGCTGGAAGCTTAAATTGTAGACCACAAAATTAATGAGTGTCTTTGGAGTAATAATTTGTAGACTTCACAGAGAACCATGGAATATTATAAATGCTGTTGACCTAGAAGTAGTAATAGAGAATTCAGTATTCAGTACTGAAGAACAATTTAGAAGTGAATAAAGTCCAGCCCGCGACATGACTGCTGTGTGTTGACAGATGGCAGAGAAGCATCTTCTCCATTCTCTCTCATTAAAATAATTATGGCAATGTATGTTAGACTCTTTTCAAGCCTGGCACTTTCACAGCACATACAGGGGCATCATCGTTGCAGGGATAAGGTTAAATAATAATGGAAACACATTTCTGGCATGCAAAGGGCATTTGATATTAAACTTACCTGCTTCCAGAAATAACAGCAGGAAGAAATTTGTTACCTCGGAGTAAATGAAATTATTGCACTTATTCTAACAGGAGGTTAATTAGAGCTCTCTGCTAACTTGAGAAACATGTCCCAAAACCAGGTCAAGCCTCGGTTCGGCTGATGAGCCTCTGCCTTATGTAACTCTCCAGAACCAGCCCTGCTTCTTCTTTTTTTACCTTTGCTGCCAATTGCTCCCTGTAAAACTGCAAATCAGATGCAGTCCAGTGTGAAACTTCTTCCCCAGCTGTCAAATAATAAAGTCTGTGAAACTACAGAATGGAATTTAGGTTACTAGCGAAAAAAATATTCCCGGTTCAAACGTCTTTCTCGCCCGGGCAGTGGGTTTGTGCATCTGCTGCTCCAGCAGAACACCCAAGCAGACTGGGGGGGACTGGGGAGCCAAGTGTTAGCCAGTTATCCTCTGTGCTGTTAATGACTCCAGTGGGTAGTTAGTGACATAATTACCCCAGAACACAGCCCTGTAGGTCCATGTCCCCACCGAGCGCGGGACGCGAGCGCTGCGTGATGTCACGGTGAGCAAAAATTACCCGGTGTCAGCACTAACACGGCGCCTTCCCCGCTGCTGTTCTCCCCAATATGATTCACTTTCATTATTTATGAGACTTGTCTCACTAACCCTCAGCAACGGTTCCAAATAATGATAGGAATCTGTCAGTGTAGGATTGTATTTCTCAAAACAATAACCACAGTTCCTGGAAATGTCAATATGTCAATTGAGGGTAACACATCTCTCAATAAACCAATATTTTGTAAAAACAAAACAAAATCTAAAGGAAAAAAAAAATCAGGCACAGAAAACAGAAATTTGAGCTCCATGGAACTCTTTTCTTACAATGCCCAGCAGAAAAATTGCTCCCTCCTGCCAGATGGTGGAGACAGAAAGGCACATTTTTATTTTTGCCCAATTACAAACTGTGAAACACTCAATATTTTAGCTCTTAATATTCATGAAATAACACGAGAAAGGAAATGAGGGTCTTGGCAGAAGTCAAATAGCTCATGGTAAGCAGAAACCAAACTTAACAATACAATGTGCAGAAAACTGAACCAAGGTAAGTCAAGTCCTGAACAGTTCCATCCTGAACCTAAGGATTTCAAAATTTAGAGCCAATCAAATGAATTTCTGCACCACTTTTGAAATCAGCCTTTCACACACCTGTGTTCTAGCCCAAGCCAACAAGAATAAAGGTGAAGACCAAATCCCTGCCTTCAGTTCTAGAGAACTGTGTTAGCTTTGCATTTCCATCCAAACATCCATTCTCTCATCAAAAGTTTTCCAAAAGACCAGCTTGAGCCCAAAAGGAAACGGGTGAAGGGCTTTCTCAGACATATTGGGAGCTTTAACATACAGGTAGGAAAACCTGAAGGTATTTCAGGTGATGTTTAAATTATCAGGAATTCAGAGACCATTTGCCATTTCTGAAATCCCAGGATGTTGGGATTTCTAATACCAGAAGTAGAAGCATACCAAAATAAATAACAAAAGGAAAGCAAAAGAAAGTTCTACAAAACTGAAGATTTACAGAAAAATGCATTGATCTGTAAAGGAATGTTCTACTAAAAAGCAAAACTGTTCCAAAGCAAAATACAAAGAATATTAAAAGCACTAAAATTTCTGTTCCCCACTGCAACGCTCACATCCATGTGCTGGGAATAGGGAAAATACAGCCTATCTCTTTTGAAGAACATAAATTTATCACAACTGCAGTAAATCCCCACTCCTGACACAAACTACAAATAACTACACAGCCCTCCCCAACAAATCATCTTGAATTTAATCTTTCCAAACCCAAAGACCATCCTATTTGGCTAATACAGTACATCTTTCTCTACCACTTGCACGGGACTTTGGTCTGGAGTGATCCCATTTATTTCTGAGTATTCTGGAAAATTCCAACTTGTTGAGCAAAGCTTATCAAAGTTGTGAGAGCTGATCTAAGAGAAAATTAAATAAACATGCTGGATTCACATGACACTACGTGCAGCATGTAATGTTAACCAACAGGAGGTAAAAGTGGTAATTAAACTGTTTATATCCTTCAAAATGTACAATCTGCAGTGATCAAGGAGCATGAATTAGGTAAGTAAACATAATGGAGCTTGGAATGACAGGCTGACACTACAGGAGTGTCTGCAGGGAATGGTGGAGGGGAGTCAGGGATCTGCCAAAGCCACGGCAGAGCCTCTCAAAGGGAACAGCAGAAATCTCTGTCCTTGGGAAAATCAGAGACCAGGCTAAAATGCGCAACAGAGGAGGTGAGAGGGGATGTCTTCACCCCCACCAGTACAAGTCTCTGATCAGAAGGTAAGTGTAATAACTGTGGTTTCTCAGCAATCTTTACCATGCAGTCCTGAGAGCCATTGACATGAAGGATCTCCTTCAGAGGTAGCAAAAAAAAATGACAAAGCATATAAATAGCAGAAGGTTATGGAGCTGGAGGAATTAAGGGCTATAAACAACCAGCATGAGGTGATGTGAGACACAAAACAACTGGAAAGAGCTCAGCCACTCACTAGCACTGGTACTGTCTCACCACCAGCCACGAGTGTCAGAGGGCCTGAAAGCAGTAGGTGTCATCAAGCAGGGGAACAAAGATGATTTCTCACTGTATCATCCATTAAGAACAGGACAATGGGTTTGTGCTCTGTAAGGGACACTGCTGACCCAACTGGTTCAGACACAATCCTGACTCACTCCTTGTTGCTCACAGAATGCTAAAAAATAAATCATGGAATATCCTCTGTTAAAAGGGACCCACAAGGATGGAGCCCAACTCCTGGCCCTGCACCGGACAACCCCAAAAATCACACCATGTGCCTGTGTTGTTTGCCTATTTCCCATTTTCTTTTCTGTTCTTCAGGTTTCTCTTCTGACCTCCTGTTGCTTCCTCCGATCAGAAGCAGTTAATAGAATTGTTAAGGTTGGAAAAGACCTTTATGATCATTGAGCCCAACCATCACCCAGCACCACCAGCACATTCACCATTAAACCATGTCCTCAAGTGTCACATCTGCATGTGTTTTGAATATTTTCAGGGACAGTAATTCTCCAGCTTTCCTCGAGAAAAAATCTTTTCCCTAAAAAAGTGTCATCCTTGACAGTTCTGAGTCTGGATGAACCTGAGTCCATCACACTTCCAGTGCTGGAAAAGTTTCACCTGCCCTCCTACTTGTTCTGCTAAAATCTTATATTTCATTTGTTCATACATCTCAAATATTGACATGACATTCCCTCACCACTGTAATCACCCTCTCATCCCAAATATGTCTCCATTGCTTCTTCCAAAACCTTTATTGTACTCAACACTCCCATCACCTGTATTGTTCCCATTCTGTCCACCTCCTCTTCCCCTCATGGTTAATCCAACGCCCGCAACAACCAAGTGCATCACTGCCTGTTCCTGCATTTGCCTGGAAGTGTCACTTCTGCAATAAGGGCACCCAAAACACCCAGACTTTTCCATGCTTTGGTGGGAAGCTCACTGATGTCCTGTTTTCAGGTGATCGCACACCTTTGGTGGTTCTGTGGAAACCTCCTTTCAGTCCTGTCAGTGTAGCAAGTGAACTTTGTCTACATCATTCTGAAATGGCCCCATTTTGGTGCCAGCAAAGCGCAGTGGTCAAGAGACTGAACAAACTTTGCCGTTTGCTCCTCAACTTGCAGTTTGCAGCCTCATTGACAAGATTCCACAAGTGACAGGAGCTGTATTTATCACACAAACAAATAGGAAGCCCCAAATGAGAGGATTAATCTCCCTCCTGCACATATGCTCCCTTCTAGAGCCCTGTATGCACGCGGAGGAACATCGGCTGGCACACCTATCAATCCACAGCAAACTTATCATAAAACAATCAGAGCTTAATTAAAAGCATAGAGAGGTCAATATGTTCATATGCAAGATGATTCAGTATGATGTCACTCGGGTACAATCAATTAAAACGCACAGGATATTTTTTAAATGGCAAAACCTGAGCAGGGAGCCTGTTGTCTACCCAAAGGTTTTGCTATGCTTTAAAAGCTTCATTTAAATATTTTTTCCCCTTATTTATATGCACAAAAGTAACGGTTATATCAGATATTCATAGGTGATTTAGATGATTGATACCAATTTCTCTTCATAATATGACTAGCAAATAAAAAACACAGCGGTTCTCATAGAAAAAAATAACGTGTGACAAGGTTTCCTAAAACATTTCTATTTTGGACCTCACAAGCTAAATTGCTTTTGCTGGCCCTTTCCACCTCTCAGCATGGTTGACAGACAAATTGATCGAAACATCGGAAAATAATATGCTTGCAAAATTTCTCTGGGTGAGTTTTCAGTCTTTTGAATTTTTCATACCAGAACAAAATGAAAGATTGCCTCCTTGATTTTTCCTCCATTATGCGTCCCCATCTTATGTACTACAGGAACATACAATACTTCAAATAGCAGCAATACATTGTAAACAAAATGTAGAACATTTTTCATAGAACACCCAAGCCGTGCGAAGTTAAAAGACTGGGTAGCAGGAATCTTTGCCCTGCAGATTATGTTGTTCAATTATAATGAATTCATACATTTGAAGTTGCCTTAGGGCCTCTCATTAGACTTAGGGGTGTTTATTACAGGAAATATTGCTTGTATCATTTAAGAAGCAAGAAGGCTGGATGATTTGATTAGAAACGTTGACAGTTGAGGTGTGTAAAAAATATGTCATTCACCCGCGTTTTCCCCCCACTTTAATATTAGGATCCTTCATTTTTTATGAATTCTTTAACCCTTTCCTCCCTTCCCAGCAGCCCACAGCACAGCCCATTCCTGGATCACCAATCCTTCAACAGGAGCTGCTGTTGTGACACCAGCCAATGTTTTCCACCTGGAAACAGGAGGAAAATGGAGCCATTTCCATCGTCATCCGCATGCGCGGGCACGGCCCAGGGTCTTCCTGCTCCTGGCCTCCCAAGCCCCAGGCTCCAGCAGATCCGGGAAATGAACCTTCTTCACATGGAGCACACAGGATCTCGTACACTTCAACTGGCACCTCATGAAATTTAACTGGGTTATTTCCCTCCATGTTGCATAGGAAAGCCTGAGAAAGAGTTCGGCAGCTTTCAGGCCAAATTAAACAAGTCCCGAGGGAATAACTGGAATTAAAGCAGTCAGGAATGCTGGCAAAGTTTAAGGGGTTGATCGGAACCCTATGTGAAAAAATAAATAGAAATAATTGTTTGCTCATTCCTTAATTATGTTTTTTGGTCACAAATATATGAAAATTTTCATTCTCTTGAAGGAGAACATACAACATATTTTTACCTAATGTACTGTGCAAACTGATCTCTGAACAGGCTTTACATGATGTGTAATTCAGAGAAAAAGAACTATTTTTTGCACAAGCTCTTGTGACAACCATTAGTCTGAGTATTAACATCCCTGAGCTTGGTATTAGTAACTAGCAATAATTCTTACAACAGCTTGAACTCACTAAGTGTTTACTACTCTTTTAGCAACTTTTATTGTTATTATTTTGTTATTTTAGACTAGTAGTTATTATATTATAGTATATATATAGTACACTACATACAACTAGTAATTATGTTATCATTTTAGACTAATTTAGACCCTGAAAACAAGAGCATATAAAGTGTGCATATAAAATAATGCACCAAAAATCATTAATTATAGGGACTGATAACATAGGTTAAAACCTCAACTTCTGGGTCCACCTTTATCTCTCCATATTTTATATAAATATATTTATTATTATTATTATTATTATTTTATATTTATCTATAAATATAATATATTTATTATCTATAGTCTGTCAAGCTCAAATTTGGTTTCCATTTTCCGCATTAAGTTTAGCCAGAGAAATTTGAATTAAACACAGCTTTACTTTGAGAAATTTAAATAACTTATAATGTGTATTTGAGGAGCATTTGAAGCTCTTACAGATACTTCAGACTTCGGATTTAATCACAGCACCATTAAAAGGACTAATAATTAAAAAAAGGTTACCAAGAGTGATGCAATTGCATTTTTATATTGTATTTATATGTATTTAAATGGCACAGAAATTACTGCAGTGGTTGGGATGTTCTTGTTGACAGAGAGTTAAAGATATATCAGTGGTGTTGAAAGTTAATTAGGTTAAAATATGTGATGCATAATAATAATAAACTTGGAAAAATTTCTGACATGACCAGTAACTGCTTTCCTCCTCCAAGGACCTGGTATTTGCCATTTCATCCTGTCTGCAAAATATCACAGAATGGTGGTAGTTTGCAGCCAAATTTCATTTTCCTACCACAAGTCAACACAAACTAGACTTGAAAATTCATTTCAGAAGTGATTTGCATTTTTTCTGTTTAGCTTTTAGGTGCTCGCTAGACACACATACAAATTACTTCCATTGAAATATATGTATTTTTAATAGATATTTCTATTTTTATTGCATTTATACCCTTATCATCTAATATTTAAATAAAATTTAATCCCTTCTCTAAATGCCTGAGACAAAATTTCAATTTTTGATCATTGTTTTATATTCAGGTGTAGAACAGGGTCAGCAATTTGATTCCAAAGGGCAGGTCAGATGTGTTTAGGACTTGCACCCTCTGCATTAAGAGACTTCCTTCTCTCCCATAGGTCCAACAAGAACTTCCCAAGTTGCTAATCTCTTCCACCTCTTAAACCACTTAACTAAATACTTGAAGGTGTTAAAAGCAAAAGCTGCCTCCTATCTTCCAATATCTACAGAACTAACAGTGGCGTTCTTAACTTAGGAGCGACAAATACTAGAAAACCTCCACAATTTGGCTTCCATATCTCTGAATTGGTATTTCAGTGACAGATGTTTGTTGCGGCAAAAACCTCTGTCAGAACAAAATTAGGTGATCTATCATTTTAAGATATGGTCTTCATATACTGTTTACTCGAAGATATCACTTGCCTCAAGCCAATTTTGACCAAGAACATTTTGTGATATGGAAGTGATTTGTATATCATCATTTTTGTGATAAATGTAGCTCTTGAACACAAAATAACCCACTATTCCACAGTATTACAGTTAAAACTCCTTCCCCAGTAAATCTGTACTACTGCTTTTATTACTACAAAGATACTGTATCTCGACTTCAATGCATTTCCCATTTTTATTCACAGAATAGGGTTGCCTGGTTTCCTGGTTTTACATCAGATAGGTGGACTTGTCCCCCTGTTTTATACCAGACATGCTCCTCTGGTTTTGGGGGGCACAGGAGGAGCAGAGACACCACAACACCTACTTTGGATTTATTTCAGCGAAGGGGGTGAGGGAAGCACAAAGTGATGCAAAATGTCTTCCAAAACGACCGTGCTGAGAGGCAGGGACTGCCCTAGTTTTCCATGCACGTCCAAAATTAACCATTTAGTTCCACTAACACTACTTTAGGTGTGTCACCTCCTCCTCCAAGAGTCTGAAGCCTTCTGATTCATGGATGATTGGAATAAACCAGCCACCTCCATCTCACCCCCTCATGTTCAGAAGGGGAAGAAGGGGATGTAAAACCACCACAATGGGCTGAGACTCACCATAAAACACACAGGTTGGACAAATCACAGGTGGAGGTGGATGAGACAAAAGAAGGACATTCCAAGAGTCTGAGTAAATATCACTTCACAGAATCACAGAATATCCTGAGCTGGAAGGGACCCACAAGGATCATCCAGTCCAACCCCTGGCCCTGGACAGGACACCCCAACAATCCCACCCTGTCCCTGACAGTGTTGTCCAAACACTCCTTGAGCTCTGGCAGCCTTGGTGCTGTGCCCACTGCCCTGGGGAGCCTGTTCAGTGCCCAACTACCCTCTGAGGAAAGAACTTTTCCCTGAGATCCAACCTAAACCCACCTGGGCAAACCATCTTAAATGGTGAAGGAATGCTCTGCAGGGATGCAGATGTGGGGGCTCTTCCACCACGCACAGCAAAAGGGATCAAGGTATTTCCAGACTAAGGGACTAAACTGGGCTTCATTGCTTTCCAAATCCCACCACTCCGTGATCTGCCAGGCACTAATTCTGGAATAAAAACAGTGTGGAGGGGAAAGATTATCCAATCTTGTTACAGTGATAGGAGAACAGACTGGGAAGCAAAAAAATTGTATTGGGGGACAATGTGAAATAATCATCAGGTTCACAATGGTGGAGAGCAACATCACAGCTCAGAGCTTCAACACTAAAATAAAATGAATTTAAAAGGACCACGAGCACTATGGCCTTTCCCTCTGGGATTTAAAATAGCCCAGATCATCAGGGTGCACAGCTAAAACCAGGACACTGAAGTCTACACATCCTATCTAAAAAGCTGTGCTTCAACAGGTGTTAATTTTACCACACAAGTTTGCAACCAAAATGTCTTTTATACTGGAATTGTGTGTACAGAACTTAGTCTGGTCTTGGCTTTAATCAACTGCCTTGGCTGGAAACATGAAGCATTTCCTTTGACAAAACTAAAGGTAAGTCCTGTTTTCCCTGATTCCTGTCACGTCTCACCTCATTCTCTGCCCCACCAAATAGCAGTGGTGGCCGGGCTCAGGCAGTGCTGGGAATGTAGGAAAGGAGCTGAGCAGGTAAAATTACTCTTCCCAAAAAGATGGGATTGGCAGTGGGAAATCCACGGGATCTTCCTGAGAGGCACTGCTCACCAACAGCAACAAAAAACTGCCAAAAACTCAGGCCAAGTGATCAGACTCTGCCTATTTTTAGCATTAATTCCAGCAAACAGATACAAGACTGACCCTGCATCCTTCTAAGAGCAGAAGTTTGAACACTCAGAATGCTTCACATCAAAAAGATAATGATAATTTTTTAGAGTTTGAGGGGGAAAATTGGCATCACAAGAGTATATATGCAAGTAGTCCTCACTTGACTTCAGTTTTGACATCTTCCCCCCCACAGGATTAGCAAATACACAGTGCAAAAGAATTCTTTTGATAGCATAATTTCAAGACTTTTCAAAGTTTGAAGAAAAATGTGTGTATCACATCCTCTGATCTTTTCACTTATTGAGATCAACATGTGCAAGTCCTCATGAAAGGGAAATTCTCCTTCGCAGCTGCTTCGTGGCTTAAACGGGAAAAATCTGCCCTGATGTGCAAAAATTACAGATTTCCAAAGTAAATATCAAGTGTGCTAAAGTCATGAAAGGAAATCTGAATCTTTCAACAGAGAAAAAGGCTGGAATTTTTACTTCTCAGGGAGTTTTGCCCATGATTAGTTTGCATCTGTCACAACTGTCGAAACCAACAATTATTTCTATTAGTTTTTACATCAAAAAAACCAACCAAGACACCATGATTTGGCCTAGAGCAACGTAACCACTGAGAGAATTTTTTTGCCAGGGTTCAATTTGCATGATAAACTGTTGTTAACAGATACCATCTGTTTTTAAATTTAGTAAAAGGGCCCATATTATACAGCTCATTACAAATATTACTAACTCTTAGACAACGACTCTTGTAAAGTGTGTGTTGGAGCTAATGAAGTAGAAAGCTTAAACAACAAATCATTTACAAGTTTTTTGTACAATATTTCTAATGGAGGGAGTTGATAATCAAAGGAAAATGTAATCACTTATGTTAAGCAATCCATGGACTTAGTCAATGTAGCACAAACAGCCATTATGCAAAATTATGACATTAAAGGGAAAAAGACTATTGCAGACTTTGCATTTTACAGTGGATGCTACACAGACTAATAACTTGGAGAGAATTAAACAGGTGAGGCCCCCTCGCTTCCAAAATAGCATTTTTCCATCAAATATCACCCAGATATTCAACCTGGCCTGAGATTTGCTGCCCTGAATTAGACCTGACACCAGTAACAAAGGGGATTCTGTAATGGACATGGGCTCTCACAATACAGTGCATTAATGGGCATCATGGTGAACATAATCTGTCAGGAACAGTCACAATAAAGATGTTCTCCTGATTAATGTTCTACTAGGCCTGTTGTTAATAATTTATATAATTTGTATTAACTTTCAAATTGCCATCACTGTGGTGGACAAGGAAAAACACACAAACAATTCAATATAATAATTTCACCTAGGAAAACATTTTTCGTGGCAATTAAAACTGGTGGGTTCATAGAGGAGTAATCATTCAAGATTTACAGAGATGAATTATTGTGAAGCAAAGCTGTGCATTTAAACAACATAATAAGAAAATACTTCTAAGAGGTCATAAATACTTTATAAATTACATTAATACTGGTGTTTGGTATTCATTTATATTCTTACAAACTGTGTTTTTAAATATTACTCCCTTAACAATGTATGCTTCTATAAAATTAACAAACTTTTAAAATCCTGACAGTCTGCCTTATAAAAGTGTCTCCATTAATTTTTCTGTACTTTGAATAGAGAAATAGTAATGTTACAGTAGTAAAAAATGGTCATTCTGCATTCATTCTCCTACTCCTTGTTTTTACACAAGGAATTCAGCACATGGCACAGTGAGGATGTGGGTATTGGTCAAGAATATCCTATGCTATCCTATCAGGATGATTAATGAAGGCACCTTTTTCACAGAATGTCAGACTCTGCCTTTTTAACAACTGACCTTTCATAGAATACTACTGAACTCATAATTCCACTTTTGTTCAGTTTCTTATTAGTGGAGTTAAAATTAATACTTATGGGAATGATGGCTAAGGTGATGCACAGTAAATCTTAGAGCACATCAACCTTCTGCACCGACTACCAAAGGAATAGCACCTGCATTTGTCTAGTTCAATAGCATAAGTATTCTACTAAAACTCTGTGTCCTTTTAAAAGACAAATTAGGTCAGTATTCAACCCTCTTTCAAGCACAAAGATCTACATATGGAGAGAGACCTGCAAAGTTCAGATATCCTTGTGAAATAGTTAATACTGTACACAGAGGGGGTTTTCATCCTGTTCCACTGCCTGAAACTTCCAAGATGACGTGGGCATTTCTCGGAGACATTTAAGCCACTCAGCCTAGTAGCTACAGCCACTCATCCCAGGATGGCCACACACATCTCCCTGCCCTAAAAGACACATCTTCCACCTGGGAATAAAAGCCCTGTGCTGTGCCACCACCAGGATTTTGAGGAAACGACTGATACCATGAAGATAACCCTGTTTTTAAACCAATACACTGAAAAGTAGCCTGAGGTGAACAAAGGACCCCTGTTTCACTGAGGTGTTTAACATCCTGTTCTCAGGGAAGGGAACCACGATGTAACAAAACATTAATGATTAATTTACTACCACCCCAGAACACAAAAAAATTCATGTTGATTGAGCAACTTACCAGATGCCACATGAATATCACACAACTGAGTCCTGTGGTGACATGTCACCCCCTGCAGAGGACAGGACAGGACTCTGCAGAACACCCCCCTCCTCCCAGGATTGCCATCACTTGCCACCCAGCCTTCCCAGCTCCATCACAAACAGCTGCACGAGCCAGGGTTGGTTTTCAACTCACCACAACAGATCATTGCTGTCACCTGCTCTTTCCCTTCCATGTCCCACCACTTCTCTCCCTGGAAGTCAATGCCTTATTGCAGCTCCCCTACAGTCTCCTCCTGATCTCCTCCATCCAGATGAAGACAACAGA
The DNA here is from genome assembly GCF_003984885.1 of Neopelma chrysocephalum. Lineage (NCBI taxonomy): Eukaryota > Metazoa > Chordata > Aves > Passeriformes > Pipridae > Neopelma > Neopelma chrysocephalum. Next base: position 706,147 of record NW_020897747.1, on the reverse strand, counting down.
TGATGGATGAAGGCTGACCACATCTCTGGCTTATTGCTACTGACACACCTATAAGACAGGGATGGTCACACTGTTCCAATGAAGCCTGGAAATTCCACACAGATCAGAACAGGCCCAATATCAGGTACCACAGAAGTGCCAGCTGGACCAGGATTGTCCTGCCCAGGGAGACGTGATGAAGCTGCTTCATTTCTGAGGGCTCACGTGCCATTCTGGCACCACACTCTGCTCCTCGGCACAGCCGAACCACGGGTGCAGCTAAGAGGTGACTTACACAGTTCTAAAGTAGGACAGTGTCAGTTTAGATTGGATATTGGGAAGAAATTCTTCCCTATGAGGGTGGTGAGGCCCTGGCACAGGTTGCCCAGAGAAGCTGTGGCTGCTCCATCCCTGGAAGTGTCCAAGGCCAGGTTGGCTGGGGCTTGGAGCAACCTGGGCTAGTGGAAGGTGTCCCTGCCCAGGGCAGGAGGTGGAACGAGGTGGTCTTTTAATGTCCCTTTCAAACCAGTCTGTGATTCTGATTCTAAGATGCCTGAGCAAAAGCAGCTCAAATCAAATATGCTTAGTTACAGGAGAAGAACATTAAAAAAGCGCATGAGATTAAATCTGCAGTAGGGACACTCAATAACACAACTGACTATATTTTTATGTCTTTTTAAAACACTGCCATCAACTCTTTTTCCTCAGCTTTATACATTAAAATTCCTAAACTCCGACGCCAGAAGCTCCAGACAGTTTTCTATCCTTGAAGGTATTTTAAGATGATAAAGATGTGAAACTTTTTATTGGTACATGAAGATCAAAACACACGCTCCAGCTGATGTCAAACACTTAAGACCTCACACAACTGGCAGCAATTCTGTTGTAAAACATGCAATAACACCAGCAAACTGCAACTTAATTTTTCTCCGTGCGTTCATTCGTATTCATGTGGATTCCATTCACATCCATTATGAGGGAAGGCAGCTGCATTATGGCCAAATATTGTATCTTGCAAACAGAACGGCGTTTGCTGCTTCAGCCCTTGCAAATCAAAGAGGGTTTCACTCTAAATGAGGTTTTCTGGAACAAAGCTAGAGGATGTTGGGATGGACTTCAACCTCCCCTTAGAGCTCAGTGTTTTTTGTAAGGTCAACTGTGGTGTAATTTAACTGTTCCATAACTGGAGATCTCCAGCCATGCTTTGCACTAATGGCTTGAAAAATAAAAACCACAAAAAAATCAATTATTTTTTTTCCCGGAATCAGTTTTACTCCCACACCAAAACAAAAAATATTCCCTTGCTCTTTCAGCTTTCAGAAATGCCTTTGCACCAGGGAAGGATGGATGTCTTCCCTGCACAACAAAAAACATTTTACAACTTTATCACGGTTGGAACATTCAGAAGTTCCAAAAGAATCACCTCTGAAAAGTAGGAAAAATGTACCGAAATACTGAGTCATGTTCACTCAAGATGGGAAGTCAGGACTTAACAGGATGCCCAGTTTAGAAGTGCTGGATGAATAAAAAGGTATTTCCCAATTAATGCTCACAGATGTGTCTCCCAAACACAAAGCCCAAAACAAAGCAGACCTTCCAATTCTGCAAGTGCTGCTCTGACAGAGCCTGCAGTTGTGTGAGCGAGAGTTACCTTGGTCATAAATTATCCTAATTACTATGGAATTTTGATAACAAAGTGATAGACCTGAAAGATAAGGGTGGAGTGAAGATGAAGTTATAATGTGAATTGAGACAAAGCAAAAGGTAATACAAAGAAGTGGCAGAATTGTTCATTGTTTCAGCTAGGCTAATATTTAATAACTAGTAAATAAGTGTTCATTCTGATAGTTCTTTTAAAGATTTGAATAAAGCTAAGAATAAAAATAAGAATTAAGATGCAGTCAGCTTTTGGAATGAATATCAATAAGCAAAACAATATAATTCATAAAACTCTTCAGTGATTCAAGGGCTAAACCCAACCAAAAGCAGCCCTTCACTGCCACTCATGTAGAAATTACAAAACATCCAAGAACAACAAAAACCAACAAACTTTTAGGCCTAAAAATCATTAAAAATGACTGCTTTAAAAGTGCAAATTTTTACTGTACGTGCAATTCTGTAGCCTATAAAGAGTTCAATATTCTAGATCCACATCAGAGCAAGCTCAGTCTGCACAGCACTATCAGCAAGTACAAAGTGTTATCAAGAATGTGTATTTTTATTTTTCTTCAAGTTCATTATATTTGGGGGTTGTTTTTTGGCCACTTGGCTTCTTTTTACTGTGATTTATCATTACTTCAGACAAAAGATTCTTTGTTCCTTTTCAAATTACCTGCACACCCTGGATATCATACCTATCACGAGTGGTTTTTTTGTTCCTGTCTGGGTTTGTTATTGCTGTGAGTTCTATGAAAAGGAGTTTCAAGACGTATTTCCCAGAACAGACAGGAAGCAGGACACGCTATCACAACCCTGAGGATATCCTCTGTTTCACACTGAGACATAAATCTTAAAGCCCACAGGACATCTGCATAAATGAAGAGCATCTGGACAACCTCAGAGCCACAAGCGATATTACCCAGCAAGCAGAGAACTTCTGACCTACAGGAGTTGAGAGCTGATCCCCACCATGACCAACAGAAATCACAACCAACGCTGGAGTGGAGTGAAATGGGATCTGGTTTAACACACATGTTCACAACTAGAGCAGCAAAGGCAGAGAAACCTCCCAAAATGTGCAAGAAACCAATAAAATCCCCCAAAAGACATGTCCGCCTTGATTCACTGTCCTTGCCACCATCAGCAGAAGAAATCAAAGAAAATCTGACTGATTTTCAAAGAATTCAAGTACAGTCAATACGATCTAAGGTGCAACTCCAAAACCAGGTAAGTGACAACTTCAGAATTTCAGAAGTCTAAACAGAAGACAATTTCTACATTCTCCAGGAGTCCACGTCAGCATTTAAAATTAGAACAAACTCCTTCCAGAGGTGAAGAACATTCATGAGCTGTGAAGAATGACTACTTCCAAATTATTGAGGTATTACAGCTCAAATTGCCTTAATATGAGCTGATTTATATTTATGGCCAAGTTTCATACAGTGTTTAAACTTTGAACAACTCCTCCCCCAAGTCAGATAGTTGAACTTGAAGAGTTTAAAAAATAGGTCAGGAAATATTCTCCATCCTCTTTTGCCATTATGTCAGGAATCTACACACCAGGATGTTCAGGGCGGTTATCCTGCTAAAAGCTGTATTTTGGTAGCACGGTTGTATTTTATATCATAAAATATATAATCATAATATAATCAAAGAATCATGGAATCACTGAGATTGAAAAAGACCTCTAAGATCATCAAGTCCAACCATGTTCACCACTAAACCATGTCCTCCAGTGCCACATTCACACATTTTTTGAACACTTCCAGAGATGGTGATTCCATAACCTCATAGAGCATCACAGGAGCTCTGGGTCTAGTGAAACAGCCCTCAAAAACTTGATGTCCTTCCACAACGCTTTGTACACATCAGACCAGCTTTGATCTGATGGCCACGAGAATTCATCAGGAGTTTTTTTATGTTTGGCGTGGACTGACCCACCCAGGAACCACCACTCCTTCAGGGAGAGTTGTCCCCTTGGGCAGCAACCTGTGATACAACCCTGATTTAACTTTTAGGACCAATTTAGACATTTCATATTGAAGGAGGAAGGACTACAAGAGCATCTGTCTCACAGGGAACTTTCAAGGTTTTTCAGTAACTTCAATGCCTAAAGTAATAAAAAGTTGAAATATCAGCTTATTGCCCAGACTCTGTGAGAAAAACAATCTGTGGATCATAAACTTTTATAAAGTAGGCAGCCTACCAGCTTGGTCCTGCATATGTGCTGAGAAACATATCTAGTGTAGGTCCAAGAATGGGGAAAAAAACCTAGTATTTTTGAACATTTTCCTTCAATTTTGGAGAGATTTTCCATCAGGAGTAGAAAGTGGTCAGGATTTCTGTAGCTAAAACTATGTTAGTAAGCACTGGACACTATTTCTGATAACAGGAACAACCTTGGCAGTGCCTGCCCAGCATCTCCAGGATAAGATCTCTGTGTGTGTGTGTGTGTGTGTATTTTAAACCAGCACCTGCACCCCAGCACCTATGAAACAATAAACTCCCCCATCCTCACGGGCCACATGACACTGATGGAGCATCGCCAGGAGCAGGATACACAGAGAGACTGTTCATCATCATCATCTGAACACAAGCAAAACCCAACTGTGGACTGACAAAACCAAGGGGATGTGCATCAATAAAGCAGAGGAAAAACAAATGACGGGAAAACAACTGACTGGGAACCTAAAGGACAAAGTTTCTCACTTAATCTCATTATTTCTTTCTCTGAACTAGCCCAGGCAGAAGAAAAGTCCTTTGCAGAATTCCTGTTTCACACCAGACATCCTGACATCTTGTCTAAATCTACATCATAATAATAATAGGAAAATAAAATACAATTTAAAAATCTCTTAGTACAAATGACAATTTACATAGTAGCAGACTACAACAGTGAGCCTCTCAAAGGTCAGAATTAATTAAAGAAATTGATAGCTGCTCAAAATCTAATTTGATTAGCTGATCACTACATTTATTCAGAAATTGAGAAGCCATCAAAAAGTTTTTATCACCAGCAAGTGCTCATTTTAATAAGCAATGAGGTAATTATGAGTATTTATCACTTGAAGGGTTTATGTGCACTAAACAACCTTAAATTCTTCAAAAGCCAATAGGAACTTATTTCTGTTTAACAAGAACTGGGGAGAGCGAGCAAAGATGGGCTCGTGGAATCAATCTATGAGATGTCCACCCCTGGAATCATTCTCATTCAATCCTTTAATGAATAAGTCTTTTAAGGAATTTGGGAAACTTAGATTTACTGGTAACACCAATGAAACCATCCTGACACTGAATAGATAGAACAGCTCCCAGTTTTCCAGGTGAAGAGATGACAACCCTCCATCCCAGGGTGAGGTACCTCACACCACTGCCAGGAGATCTGATCAGAACTTGAACATTCTGATGCAAAATGAGAGTAAGATGAGATGTGATATGGAAACCACTACTAAATGTTTAATATGATCAGCAATTCACAATTATTTCTTAAGTGTCTTTTTCCCCAATAACTTTTTCCACTGCATGATCTCGGGGAGAAGATAATATGAGATGCTGCTTTTGAATAAGTTATACATTTCCCTTGCTTTACTTGAACCTCACAATGCCACCATTATTAATATTTTTCCTCCACAAAACAGCACTAGCCTTCCAAAGAAAAAGTCCTTGACCAAAATATCAGAGGATATTAAACTGAGAAGTGATCTACTGATGCAAATCATTAAATCTATTTGCATTTGCTTACTGAACCCTAACACAGAAATTAAACTACATAGTGTGGGAAAAGAGCTGGTTTTGCATGGTTAAAAGGAGACATCTTGGAAGATCCGAGCTCTATGTCATTAATTTTCCTTCTTCCCCTCATTAACAAGTAAAATGTTTTCACTGCTTGAAAAGTTTTAATAAATAGGAAAAAGCAGGGCAGCTGACATAAGTTTTTAATGTAATATACAAGAGCTTTTAATATTTTTACATATATTAATGTAAAAGCTAAAAATAAATGTTAAAAGGTTACATTTGTGAAGAAAGAAAAATGGCATTTACAGTTACAGGGTAAGGTTTTAGAATTTAACTCCTTCTCTCCTGGCATGCAGTTCTGAGGAGCATTTGCCATTTCCCTGAAAATCGCTGGAATTGCAGAGATGAGCCATTGCAGAAGTGCCTGGGGGCTAAGGACACATATTCCCTCCCAGCTCTGCGCTCCAGGATGATTTACTAGGCTTTGTCCTACCAAGTCTTAAATTCTTTTTATAGAAGGAATTAAGGGAGGCATGTTAAGAACAACTATAATTAGCACAGGCACTGGCAGTGTGTGATCCTTGAGTTTCACTGAAATGCAGGAGCCAAAGAGGCCAACAAAGACCAGGTACTGGAGCTGCCAGTTCAGCTGGAGCTGGGAAAAGCCACTCAACACCAAAACACCAGCAGCACCCTGGGCTGCAGCACAAGGAGTGGGACCAGCAGGCTGAGGCAGAGGATTCTCCCCCTCTGCTCTGCCCTTGAGAGACTCCACCTGGAGAACTGTGTCCAAGTCTGGAGTCCAACCTCAGAAGGATGTGGAGCTGCTGGAGCAAGTCCAGAGGAGGTCAGAGATGCCTCAAGGGCTGGAGCCCCTCTGCTCTGGAGCCAGGCTGGGAGAGCTGGGGGTGTTCACCTGGAGAAGAGAAGGCTCCAGGAAGACCTCAGAGCCCCTTCTAGTGTCTAAAGGGGCTCCAAGAGAGCTACAGAGGGACTTGGGACAAGAACCTGGAGGGACAGGACAAGGGGAATGGCTTCCCACTGCCAGAGGGCAGGGAGAGATGGGATACTGGGAAGGAATTCTTGGCTGTGAGGGTGGTGAGGCCCTGGCACAGAGTAGCTGTGGCTACCCCATCCCTGGAAGTGTCCAAGGCCAGGCTGGATGGGGCTTGGAACAACCTGGAATAGTTGAGATGTTGCTCCTCATTGCAGAGAGGTGGAACCAGGTAACCTTTAAGGTCCCTTCAACCCAAATAATTCCATGATTCTATAAACCCCTGCAATCCTGGTATTCCTCAAGCACTCAATGTTGCTCTGATCACAGCATTTTCATAGTCAAGGCTCTCCAGGCTGATATTACAGACTTTTTTCAGCAAACCACTTTGTGCAATTCAATTCTGTCCCTCAAGGAGAGCTGCAGGAAGGTTCCTGTGATCCGGGTGGGTGTCCCTGCTCACAGCCCACCATCTAATCCCAAAACACCTCTGCAGCTTTAAATTATTCTCAGCATTATCTATGCATTTTAATTTTTTTCGAGGACCACAAAAGCCAGGGAAGAAACCCAAGATGAAGAGTTGCAATATTTAAGAATACCCACTAATTCTGGGACATAATAGAAACATAATCCATGTCATTATGCAGCCCATTTTCCCATCCTTATAGCCAGGATTTGCAATGGAAAAATGCTCCACTGCATTAATCTACCTCTGGCATGAGAAGTGGAAGGGTTCCACTCATGGCCTGAATTATAGAAGAGTTAGTAAAGATACACCAGGCACAGTATCTGTGGCACAGAACAGGGCAGGGCATCAGGAAAGGATTTATTTTCTGAGTAATTTCTTGAAAAGCTGATGCTGCATAGACAAATTCTCACACTCCTCTTAGGTGAAGTCATTTTTCAGCACTATTACAGCTCTACATCTTCTGCAACAGGAAAAAAAAGTCATATTTGTGGTATTTTCAAGTGGGTGTCTGCACAAGTTATATTATCTAATACAGTTTGTTGTTATTTTTGCCATTTTAAAATATCAGCACTGTAAAACGTGATCACTGGGTTGTTATAACATGTCTTGCTTTAGGACTCTTGGCCAACCATCGGGGTTTACAAACACACACCAGTGGAGCAGCCCCAGAAATGGGGCTTTTAGTGCTCTGACATGGCATTGTCCCCATTAACATTCAGGGTTTGAAAACCTCAGATTAGTGCCATGAATAACTGCCCAGTAGAAACGGAATGGTTTGGGTTGGAAGGCACCTTAAAGCCCATCCAGTCCCACTCCCTGTCATGGGCAGGGACGTCTTCCGCTACCCCAGGTTGCTCCAAGCCCCGTCCAGCCCGGCCTCGGACACTTCCAGGGATGGGGCAGCCACAGCTCCTCTGGGCAACCTGTGCCAGGGCCTCACCACTCTCACAGGGAAGAATTCCTTCCCAATATCCCCTCTACCCCTGCCCTCTGGCAGTGGGAAGCCATTTCCCCTTGTTCTGTCCCTCGAAGCCCTTGTCCAAAGTCTCTTCCCATGCCTCTTGCAGGCTCCCTTCAGGTATTGGAAGGCCACAATTTGGTCACCCTCTTCTCCAGGCTGAACAATCCCACTTCTCCCAGCCTTTCCTCCATCCCTCTGATCATCCTGGTGCCTCCTCTGGACTCTCCAACAGCTCCATGTCCTTCCTGTGCTGGGCCCCAGAGCTGGAGGCAGCTCTGCAGGTGGGGTCTCACCTGAGTGGGGCAGAGGGGCAGAATCCCCCCTCCCCTGCTGCCCACACTGTGGGATCAGCCCAGGGCACTCCTCATCCACCAAATCCAGCCTTTCATCCACCAAAAAAAATCTGGATTTTTATTTTATTTTTTTTTTTTTTACACAGAGCCCTCAAAAGTTTCTCTGTCAAGATTTCAGGACAAAACCACAACTGAAGACTTGCAAAACCCACTCCTATTTGAATGTTGCAATACTACCTTTGACAGAGAACAGAAATGTAGCAGTGCTGTCAGGAAAAATAACCCAGCCAAAGTCTAGTATTGATTACAGTGGAGTTGCTCAAGATTCACTTCAGTTTAAGTGAGAGAGAATGTGGGTTTTATTAATCATGCAGAATTAGATTCACCACCCACACCTGACAGCAAAACTTCTCCTGCAAACCATTTCTAAAATCATGTGAAACCGCGTATTTGGCCTGTACTACGTGTAAGGATTTGCCAAAGTCTAAATTCTAAAAACACACAGGAAGTTATTTTGTTTAAGTTTTTGAAACACCATTTCCAATAAAAAGTTTTCTTAGCTTGATGCAGCATAAACAATCCACAGCATCTCCACAAGAAACTATGAAAACCCTAGCCCAGTTTATTTTTAATAAAAGGAGGACTATGCTATATAATAACTCTTCCTGCCACATCCACTGAATCTGCTGAAATAAAGATTGATGCCTGGATATTTGTAGAGACTTCTACCAGAGAAGGTAATATTTCTTTTTTCCTTTCTTTCCTTTTTTTTTTTAAATATACTTTCCTGTTATTTTGAAGTAATTTGAAGTAACAAGCATCATCTCCCTATTACCCAGGAATCTGCATGTTTTCTTTCCAAGACAAGTGGTAGAAAACTCAATGAGATTTGTGAGAGCTTCGTGCCACAAGTTAAAAGAAATTTGAAAATAAAAAGTTTTGAAAGAGAAACGTTTAAGACTGACCTTTTTCTGGTGACTGTTCCACACAGGCATCCAAAACAGGCTTTCACTTTGCTCATCAATATGAAAATCAATATTGTCAGGATTGTGAGGGGTTAAAAGCCAAGAAATGTCTAAAATCGTGTGTGGATTTTGCCCAACATGTTGAACAAGCATCATGCAGAAGCACCAGGTGCTCCCCAAGCCAAAGCAGCACGGTGAAGCTTTTGAGAACAAGGTCCCTCAGAAGCAAAGAACATGTGGAGTGGGCCAAGGCCATCACCTCCCTGTAACCAAAGGACTTCCACCTGGAACTCCAGGGCCCTCAGCACATGAAGGACATTGAACTATTGGAACCAGTCCAAAGAAGAGCCATGAAGATGCTCAAAGGGCTGGAGCCCCTCTGCTCTGGAGCCAGGCTGGGAGAGCTGGGGGTGTTCACCTGAGGAAGAGAAGCTCCAGGGAGACCTGGGAGCCCCATCCAGTGCCTAAAGGGGCTCCAAGAGAGCTGGAGAGGGACTTGGGACAAGAGACTGGAGGGACAGAACAAGGGGGAATGGCTTCCCACTGCCAGAGGGCAGGGTTAGATGGGATATTGGGAAGGAGATCTTGGCTGTGAGGGTGGTGAAGCCCTGGCACAGGTTGCCCAGAGAAGCTGCCCCATCCCTGGAAGTGTCCAAGGCCAGGTTGGGCGAGGCTTGGAGCAACCTGGGATAGTGATGTTGTTCCTCACTGAAGAGAGGTGGGACCAGGTAACCTTTAAAGTCCCCTCCCACCCAAACCATTCTGGGATTCCACAACACACTCCCATCACATGCAGCCTGTATCTCAAACCTCATCTGTTTGCATTAACACCTACAAAAGCACCATCTAATGAACCATTTCCCAGCCACTGTAAACAGTAATTAAATACCTTAAACTATAAAAAAAAGAAAGTTCCCTGCAAAACATACTTTGATCACCCATAAGTGCCATCAGCTCAAATGATTATGGTATTTACAAGAGTTAAGTGCTCTGTTGTACTGGCAGGAAAGTGATGCAGCTGCACTTGTCCACAGTCGTTGGTGTCCTAACACAGAATCATTAAGGTTGGAAAAGACCTCTAAGATCACCAAGTCCAACCATCAACCAGCACCATCACTATGTTCACCACTAAACCACGTCCTCAAGCTTGAACACACCCAGGGATGGTGACTCAAACACTTCCCTGGGCAGCCCCTTCCAATGCTTCACAACTCTTTCCATGAAAATTTTTTTCCAATGTAAACCTTCCCTGTCACAGGTTGAGGCTGTTTCCTCTCCTCCTGTCCCTTGTTCCTTGGCAGCACAGCCCAAGCCCCCTGGCTCCCCCCTCCTGTCAGGGAGTTGTAGAGAGTGAGAAGGTCCCCCCTGAGCCTCCTTTTCTCCAGGCTGAGCCCCCCCAGCTCCCTCAGCTGCTCCTGGTGCTCCAGACCCTTCCCCAGCTCCGTTCCCTTCTCTGGATAACCTTTCCTTTTCCCGCTCCCACTCTACACCTAGACCTTATCCAAAACCATTAACTTCTTTACTCCAAGTATGTCTGTCTCCTTCAGGTTTCATTCTATATAATTTTAATTAGAAAATCTCTGTTTTTACACAATAATTTTAAGGATGAGCTGAATGGGGAGGAGTGCAGCCTCTTCCAAGCCACATTGCCAATAATCCTCTCTTCACATAAGTCACATCAGATGTTCATGGTAAACCAGAAATGTATTCAAAGCAGCAGAATAGGTCCATACCTACCCTCCTTCAGAGGGTTTTTACTGTGCCCCTGAGCTCCACTAAGTTTCTTAGCCTTGGCGGATGCTTATTGGAAAAATAGGAGGAGTGGCACTATCCCAAATGCCTCCCACTTGTGGCATCAAAGTGAGATATCACTCACCGTAAATTTTACAGTATGAGGAATGAAACAGTTAGCAAAGTTGACATTTAAACCATCATCACTGGCTATGATTAAATACCTCAGAGATGAACAGAGTGGTTCACACCTCTGCAAGTTATTGTTCTAGGCTCTTATCAGAGCCCGGACGCCACTGCATCCGCTGCCTTTCCACACACTTGAGATTTTCTTTGAATCTGTAATAGCTGGAAACCTCTTTAAGCCGAGATTCTGGAGAGTTTCTGATAATGTTACACTGGCAGAGATTGACTGAAACCCTGGCGAACCTCTTGAACTGCAGATTCACCCTTAAAGGTTTAGGCAGATTAATAATACAAGAACGGCCAAACTGGTTCCTTGTTCCTCCTCCTCTGATCTCTTTCAGTAAGATGTAGGGAAATGAAACGCTGTAAAGAAAATGGCAAATAACCTGCAAGAAATACAGAGGGCAGATGGGATCCCACTGCTGCCAAGAGTCTCCTCTGAAAACAGCATAAAAGGGAAATCTGATGTATTCCTACACCACAAGGAAAATGGGGTATTCTGTGATAACCACCATGAAAATACATGTTTTGACCATTCAAGCAATAGTAAAGCAAGTCAACCTGCCCAATTTCCCTCCTCAAATGTGCAGGAAGCATCCAACAGCTGCATTTTCTCAAATTCAAGTTCACATCCCTACCAACAAACACATAATTCCCAAAGTCCATGGAGGAAGAGCAGACCACCTGCACATGCTGTCTCCTGGATGGGAGCTCAGGATCTTCTGTCAAAATCAACCTGTCTGTACACCACAGCAGTCCCAGAGTGGAGGAACAGGAGCCCAGAGCCAAGGAGATGGCTGTCCCCAAATCATCCACACCTTGGGATGTCCCAGCCAAAGATGGCAGTGACAGCTGAGCTTTTAAGTGGAAAATCTCAACTTCTCATAATGGCATCCTCAAATCCCAAGGTGGATGTAAATATTAGCATTACTGGCATCTCCTGGGATCTGTGCCCACTCTTCAGGTGGCAAATTTACCTTTCTTTTCACACACAAACTTGTCAGTCCATAGGAGTATGACAGTGTTCATCACTCCACGCTCAGCAGGGAAAGATTTTCCAACCAGACACTGGAAGCTGCTTAGTTTACCTCAAAACATGTCAGACAACAGCCCTTTCACTACTATCCTCCAGTTCCCACTGTATTTCCCTGCCCTGGCACATGTGCAGCCCAGACAACCCTTGCCTCATGTTGACCAGGCAGGGAGCTGGGAAAACCAGGGCAGTTTTCCTGAGGGGAGAGGGAATTGCTGAAAGAATTCGGAATTTTGCAACACAGGCAAAATCTGCTTCCTGGTGCCATCCCAACTGCCAAGTAACATTGACATTTTTCCAGAGTATCTTGTGCTGTAAATATTCAGCAGAGGAAAACAAGTGGTTTGTGTTATTGCTCAAGGAAGTCACGAGTGGGATCCTCTGCTCACCAAGAGTATCATTTACTCCTCCAGCTCAGCAATAAGACAAGACTTCTGAAAACAGAGTCATCCCAATGTGGGAACACCAGAGCTGACAGTGGAATAACAAAAAATTAATTCTGAAACTCCAAAGCTACCGAAGACACTCAGAAGTAAAACAACGGCAAAAAAATTGAGTTATTCTTTAGGCCATGAACAAAAAGAGCTAAACATTTGCAATATTTCAGGCAGGAATACTGGAGGAAACTTGATCAAAACTAATCCTTAGATTTGTATACACTGAAAGAAAAACTTCAACAGCTGATACAGTACTGAGTGTATATATACATATACACACACACAAACACATTCATTTTAGAGTTTGACTTGTGGGTCTCTTCCAACCCACAATACCCTGTGATTCTGAGATTCTAATATATATATATATATATATATATATAAACACACGTATAGGTTATATATCCTTTTAGGGTTTTTTTTTAAATATAAACTGTGAAGATGAAATTCTTAGAAACAGAAACATTTATAAAATCAAGCTTCATCTCTGGTGTATTTTCTACCCCACTTTACAACCCTGAAGCAGCACATTTCAGAAACAGCCCTATAATGACTGCACAGACCTTGAGCCCAACACATGAATTTCCTCATAGTGCTGTATGTAGGCTAAAACTCCTGCGTTCTCTGTCATACAACACACAGGTATGAAACACAAGGAATTTGGTTATTCTAAAGCTATTCCAGCTCTATCTTCAGTGTTTTATTAATTGAAAATGACAAAACAAACAAGTCAATCCATAATCTCAATACTAAAGCAGAAATGAGTGATTTCAAGCCCCTGTTTTAAGTTAACCAGTTATTAGCACCACAAAATGGTTAGTAACAATTTTAGCATCCAGTAAATTAAAAATTCCACAATCATATTTAGCTGAAATCTCACATTTATATATGTGAGATTGTATGTATATATATATATATATATATACATAGAATCACAGGATGGTTTGGGTTGGAAGGGACCTTAAAGCCCATCTCATTCCACCCCCTGCCATGGGCAGGGACACCTTCCACTAGCCCAGGTTGCTCCAAGCCCCATCCAACCCAGCCCTGGACACTTCCAGGGATGGAGCAGCCAAAACATGGATATAAAAAGCCTAAATGATAAAGATTCCTCCTCTCCAAACAGAAACCATCACATTGTGACGTGTCTGGACTTTTAAAGCCTGCCAACTTCCCAAGGAGCAGAATAACCTCAGGTTATTACAATTAGTTTCATCTCATTAATAGATCAATTTCTTTCAAGCATAGTGAAACTGGATTTTACTTTGTTGCTTCTCCTTTTAGGCTCCATTATAGTCTGTGTTCTTAAGTTTTAAGGAGAGCCATCACTGAATAGGTTGTAATCTCAGGTGATTAATTGCCCAGCATTTTACAAGCTGTAAAATAGAGCTGAGATCTCCACAAAGCGATTATGCCATTAACCAGACGCTCTTATCAGCCTTTTCTACAACTACCAGGTTTGTCTGACAGATTGCAAGTCTTAAGTATTTATATATTTCAAAGGTTTACTTATTTTTGTTGTTAAAAAACCCTAAAATCTATATTGATTGTTACATGCAATTCCACACGAGAAGTCCCAAGCACTGTGGAGCAGAATACCAATATTTATTACCAGACTCGTGCTCATTATGGTTCTCTCTGACAGGGGTCCATTAAAATCAATTTTTATGTTTCTTATGTTTTTTTTTTCCCACCCAATGTTCTTACCATGGTGTTTATTAGCCAGTTAGGAGAAACACCAGGCAACTGCTTCGTTTTTATTTTATTCTGTCGAAAATAATGAGGCCAGATTTAACAACTATGCACTAGCGATGAGTAGAAGAGATTAAATGTTATACTTCAGCACAAACATTTACAGATGGCTTTAAAATTTTTAGAACTTTATCAGTGCTAAAGACAAAAGGAAGTCCCACCTTTCTTTTTCAGATTTAAATTCTTAAAGTAATCACAAAAATATTCTTCTTGCCTTTAACTTCTGAGTTACTCTTGAATAACAGTCCCTGTAATATAACAAATTTTGCATCTAAGTCATGCAACCTGTGAAATTACGTGTTATCAAGATGCCACTAATGCATCAAAATGAAGTCAGCTCACCACTGAGAAAAGTGAAGAACAAGAATAGATAAAAATTAAAAAATTAGGAGTAGGATCCAGACTGTTCAACTTCTGCTTGAAGAACAAAATCATGACAACCTTCAACCAACCAACATGGCCATGTTACAGGTGAGCAAACAGCAGATATTCTGATAAATAAAGAGAGCATCCATGCCTAAGAAAGCCCACAGAGCTTTTTCCTACTGTTTTTCCACCACTCATTGATGCTTCCCATTCTCGAGGGTGAAGATCCTCATCTGCTTGGTTGTTCTCCAGCTCTGCAGCAAAGGCAGCTTTAAGTCTTATCTTAAATACACTTTATTCCTCACCAGCAGAAATTCAGCACTGAAATCAGCATCTGAAGAAACTGAAGCCCTTCTTTCCATAGCACTGGAGTTGGCAAAACTTTCAAATCCAGAGGCTTGAAGGTTTTTGTATTACAGGCAAAAACATACTTCAACCAGAACACATTATGCTTTATATTCCTAATTAATTTTACACACACTTCAGCTACAAGGAGAATAAAACAGAAAAACAGAAAAAGGAACACCATACAAATCAATGGAGAATTTCAGAATCAAAAGCAGGAGAAAAAAAAAAAGATAATGTTGAGAGAAGGAAGCCAAACCTGTTGAGTCTTGTCAGTAAGAGAAAGCACTAAGGTAACAGACTGTGGCAAAACTGCAAATTTATTACCAAAAAACAGTTGAAGAGAGCAGACTTAAAGAAGTAGTATTAATAACTTCGATTTTGGCAGAGGAATTTGGCATAGAAATTTGGAATTTGGTTTTTTTTTTGGCATCTAATTCTGAAAGAATTCAGTGTTCCTTCTAAAAATGCCACTGAGCATTTCCTCCCAAATAAGGAAAAAGCAAGGACCTGACCAGGACAGATGGACTCCAGCAGACTGAACAGCACTTACATTAAACAGTGAAATGCACCAATGCCTCCTCAACCAGGCCTAGATTTGAGACATCACCTCCACTGCCATGTAGCATCTGTTTGGAACTCAAAAGGCATAACAGTTCTGAAAAGCCAACTAAAGCTCTCACAAGAACTACACAGTAATTAAAACAATCATTCACTCCCGGTTCTACATGCTGGAACATATATATATAATATATATAAAAAACCATACATTTTATCTGCAAGATTTGTGAAGTGTGCAAGGAGGTTTTACTCCCCAGTGACAGATCTACACGTGTGTCAAAAATTAGGGGGGCAGGATGTTCTCTCAAAACCTACACTAAAAATACTTAAAATTTAGAATGTTTCCTTAATAATATTTTTGATGCAGCAGAGAAATGAATGTATTTTGGAGCCACAATTCCTTAAAGGCACTGGAAGTTCCTTCTGCCTCTCACAGGAGCCAGTACTGAGCTCCCAGAACGACTGGTAAAAACAAGTGTGCAGAGTTGTGTCTTAGATCCTCTGGGCACTCTCCTTCCTCTACAAATACATAAACACAGGATCAATAGGACATGAACTCACCCACTTGGCAGCACGCTCGTTTTGGGAAGTTTTATTCCATGTAAGCCCGTTTCACACCCAGAGATCTCGATCTTTCCCACGGGGCTGAGCAGAACCACGTGTTTCTCCTTGCACGGAGATTCTCCAACTTTGGAATTCATCTGTTGAAGAAGACAAAATCCTCTTTAATTGCATGTATGTTCACCAAGGAACAGATATCTCAAGGTACTGAGTAGTTTTCAAAAGTAATTTTAAAAAGGCAAGAAAACAGTAAATTTCAAGTTTTCTCAACTACGGCTTTACTTTCAAAACTCCAGCTTAAACTCATCCATCCTAAGAAGTCACAATCTAAATCAAAGTCTCAAAAAACATGTTAGCTAGCAGAACAGTGATCTTCACAAAAATCTGAAATAGCAGCAGTTTCATGGCTGGTTTATCATGGTTGAAATCTGATGTGTTCTGACACTTATTTAAAACAGGATTATTGTGACAACAAAGTATATTTGGTGGTTTAGAGCAGCAGTTTTATGCAAATAACAGCTGGAACACAAATAGAATATGTCTGCTGGAAAAATATATGAAAAAAATCAATCATTCCTTAACAGAAGAAACATTTTTTTATTCCCATTGTTACCAGTCTGGTTTTACGATTACTGATAGGATGTAGTTGGAAACAGCTGCCAAGTATTTCTCAAATTGGACAAGACCAACAATAACATACTTGTCAAATTCATCTTGCCTAAAAAAAACCACCCCAGTCTGAGTCAGTAAATGTTTGAGTTGTATTTACAGTTTGGTTTGTACAACCACTGCAGGAGGACAGGACAGGACACCACAAGTATGTCCAGTGCAGTCACCCAGACACTGAACTGGGTGGGTGACTGGGCTGGACCCATCACCATCAGTGCTGGGCAGCCAGGGAAAAATCCCTTTGCTCCAAAGAGCTGAATCCACGTGAAACTGGACAAAAAGCGAACAACTGTAGGGCAGCTTGATTAACAAACACAGAATAACAGACTCAAAGAACGGTTTGGGTTGGAAAGCACCTTAAAGACCATCTATTGCCACACCTTCCACTATCCCAGGTTGCTCCAAGCCCCAGCCAACCTGGCCTTGGACACTTCCAGGGATGGGGCAGCCACAGCTTCTCTGGGCAACCTGTGCCAGGGCCTCCCCACCCTCACAGGGAAGAATTCCTTCCCAATATCCCATCTACCCCTGCCCTCTGGCAGTGGGAAGCCATTCCCTCCTGTCCTGTCACTCCAGGTCCAGGTGCAGGACCTTGCACTTGGCCTGTTGAACTGAATGAAGTTCCCAGAGAAGCAGTGGCTGTCCCATCTCTGGAAGTGTCCAAGGTCAGGCTGGATGGGGCTTGGAGCAACCTGATCTAGTGGAAGGTGTCCCTGCACACGGTAAGGGGTGGAATGAGATGAACTTTAAGGTCTCTTCCAACTCAAACCATTCTGGGATTCTAGGAATGACATACTTGGGGTGCACCAGGAGGCAGGAAAGTCTCTGCATGATGACTTACAGCTGCCCACTGCTGACAGCCGGACAATAATTAGTTGTTTTCAAAATAAGAGAATAATTTAAAATCCCATTATTAAGTTCTGTGGAATGAAGTCACATCTGTGAGCAATATAAGCAGTGTGGGGAGAGCAGAAAAAACATCAAGTAGACAGCTTTGCCTACTAGGGCAAGAGTAAACTTAAACCTCTGATTTTGAGGAAGCTCTTATGCAATTCCTCAGTTACAGACAGGCAGTAACCAGTACAAATTTACTCAGTTTGAAGAAGTCCTGCTTTAGGAACTGCAGGTTCCCTGTGGTTTATTTACTATGACTGTGATCCAAATCAGCTTTTTGCTAAAAAATCAAATGTTTGGTGGTGTTGCAAAGTAACCCTCCTTTTCAACCAACTTCTTACTTGTTCCTCCTTGAGGATGTGGGTGAACTTTTTGGAGCAGCACCTCCTTGTAGAAGTCAGTAAACAAGCAGTAAAAGTTAACAGATGAGGAAAACCAGCATACATTCTTCATGTTTATTGGTGTGACAGCCCTGAACTAGATGCACTGAACCTCATACCACGTGCTCCATGAGTATAACAATTTTAGGATCAGAGGAAAGCTTTTCCATCACAACAAAAACACAGGATGCAGCAAGCAACAGAAAACCATAAATAATCCTATGCCTTCTCACCAAGTTGAACTAAGCTTTATAGATGAACCCTTGACTACAACTCATATTTTCAGTCTTGTTTATCATATCCATTGGGCAGCAATATTTAAAGGTTTATTTTTATATAGGAATGAAGCTGCATGACATATATGCACATCCATATACAATTGGGTTGGGAGCCTCCAGGATGAAGGTCACTGTGTGGATGTACAATGCAAACTCCTCCACCCAGATGCTTTAGCAGGTTTCTCATGCAACCTTGCTTCAATGCCAGGCCAGGATATAACCACACACTGGCTTCAAAAAATTAATTGTTAGAGGACCCCAAACAGCACCAATCACAGGGATTCTTAGTCCTTAAAGCTGCCATTCCAGAAGTGTTTATCCAAAAAGATCACTGCCTGCAGGTAGTTCCCTTAGAGGTGTTGATACCCACCCCACCAGAGGTGTGACCAAGGGCCAACTTCTTCATTTCCTTCCCATTCTGCATAAATTCATCTAAAACCTCATCACTTCAGTGTCCTGACATTTGCATTGGCAAAATGGCACATGAGCTATGATTCTCAAGCCCCTGCTTTGATGATGCCATATCAGTGACTTGCCAAAAAGCTATATCAGGAATTTGTGGAGTTTGAAAGGATGATCGATAAATGCCAGGGAAGTTGCTGCTTCATCCTAATTACAGGAAAGAAACACCACTCCTGAACTCTCTTAAGTGTCCTTCTTTTGAATATCACCATGTTCTCAAATCTGCTTGTTATTGATTCAAGTTTGGAATTAAGATTCAACGAAAGCCTGAAATATCAGATTTAAATTTAAGGGAAAATCTTCTCAGGTTTGGGCAATTTCCTACTTCATTTCAGTCATCCTTCCTGATGCACTAAGTTTTACAACCTTCTCATAACAAAATCTTTATCAAGTAACATCACTGGCATCTGTCAAGGCACAAGCCAACCAGGGACCATCATAAAACACTGTTTAAAATATGTTTGATTTGCAAAAGGCTTCTCCCACCCCACCTGGGGCTGCAGAGGTGACCAATGAGGTTGCCCATGGTCCCTGGGCTGGCACATATCAGTGGGCCACCCATCCAAGATTTTCATGGAATTACAATTCTTTCTCCATCTCCTTAATAGCTTAAACCTTCCTGTATTTGTTTTACTGGTTTCTGCCTGTTTATTTAAAAGGAAACAATCCATTGTATGGTAAGAATATAGGAAAAGATATTAATAGTGAAGGTAATGTATTTGTGAACATATATAGGAGGGTGGAGGGTAATATTCCAACCTCATGCAGCTAATCTTAGAGGAAAAAGCCATTTCTTAGTGTTTTAAGGCAAAGAAAGATTTAAGGACTGAGAATAAAACACAGGATCCATGCAATCAGAACAATCTAACAACCCACACCTGTTAGTATCTTGATTACATCTATATTTTCACCTTCCAAAAACTACTGCTTCAAGAGAACAAAGAATTTATGTACTACAAATAATTTCACTGCAGGGAGGAAAGGAGGGAAGAGTTATATGGTTTTTTCATACCCAAAAATACTTTAATATACTGGAATATTAGTTACACTTTGCTATTTTGGAATAAAAGCTACAGAGAATGAGAAAGATCTAATTCTCAGTCTTTTTGCTTATTATTTCTTGATTTCTTTCCAAGCTAAAATACAAACTTTTCTAAAAGCTGCTTCCTCCTCTTGAAAAAAGAATCCAAAGACTTGGTGTGAACTCCAGAGTTGTACATCGTTGTGGCTGCCCCATCCCTGGAAGTGTCCAAGGCCAGGATGGACGGGGCTTGGAGCAACCTGGGCTAGTGGAAGGTGTCCCTGCCCATGGCAGGGTTTGGAAGTGGATGAGCTTTAAACCAAACCATTCTGGGATTCCATGATCCACAAAGGTCCCTGAAGATTCGAGATCTTAATCTGGACAGATGAAGCTGTGAGAAAGTTGTCCTGGTGCCAGGGCAGGGCTTCTCCTTGTCCAGAAAAACCAAGGGAATGCTGCTGCCCTGTGCAACCCACACTCACAGGGCAACCCAACCAACAACACTCATTACTTAATGGAAAAATAACAATTCCTGTACCATTACACTCACAGCACCGTCCAAACCCGTGGAAAACTGTTAGTCCAAGGAAAGCTGAGTGCCCCACAGTTTTTAACTTAAGGTAATAGTTACTGAGGAAGAAAAGGTGTCGCATTCATTGCTTAAATTCAGCAAGAAAGTCTTGAAACAAAATCACCATTGTGGGAGCTAATCAGACTTAACTCTGTCAATATAACCTGCTAACAAGTAAAACAGCCTTTAAAATTACCTTTGATGTTCTAAAATACAAGTCCTTTACATACTGCAGCAGGTTCTTTTGAACTAGAGAATCACCCAGCTGGCCATGAGCCACCTCTTCCCCATCCACATCCCCCAAAAAACTGTTCCTACCCTGACTATTTCTTCTTCCTACAGTATCCAAAGCCAACTTTCAGCTTTCCAGAACAAAGCACTGAAGGTACAGGTCCATGTATTTCTGTTCTTGCCACAAGAGCAACAAACACCTCCCCAACTGAAGAGCAGGGCAGAAATCCAGGTGAGGTGTTTAAAGAAAAGCTGCCCTGAAATCCTGCCACACTCCACTGATATCTCAGTGCTTCTCTAAGTAAATCTAACCCTGGTTAAGCCAAACCTGTAACTTCAGAGGGTATGAAAACAAAACCTCCTCATTTCCTTGCTCAGAGAGGTTTGGAAAGGAAATGTCAGACAGACTGGAAGCAAATCCAGGGTTACTTTGGGGTGATACAATTTCTTTACCTTCTAAGGAACTAATCCCATAAAAAATGTGAGGGTACAGAATTAAGCTGCATATTTTGAACATATACAAATATACACTGGCATATATGCTCAAAATCAGTCCCCGTCTTCCCTTATCCAAAGGCCCACTTCACACAAGCTCCCGAAAAACCAGAGGGATATGTGTTCACATGGAACAACATTTGCTTTCTACGGCATTTAAAAAGTATTCGACGAGAGCAAACACATAATTCTTTATTAAACAATCAAAGACAACAAAAGCAAGTTTCTGTTGTCCCATCGTATTATCCTACTAATCCTCTTTGGATGGCAATCAAAAGCCCCCAAAATGCCAAGCCAGGGAAGTGTCTTTCCAAGCAGTGGTCGCCTCTGGCTCTTTGGCTGCGCCTTCAGTCAGTTGCATTGGCAGAGAGGAGCAATGAAAAATTCCCAGGGTACTTACAGGGCTATCTCAGACTGCTTTATTTCACTTAAAGGGCATTTTAATTGTAATACACCCACTTCTCCTCCTTTGGAAGAGGCAGGTAGGTTACAGTCTGCATTCCAGACTGCACTCAAGTCCATTTTTTGACTCCATCTACTGCTCATGCCAAGCTTTGATTTGAGATGGTGTCAGCAGACAATCAAACACAAGACCCCAGTGGACTGTTTAAACAGGAATTCTGATGTATTATTTCCTCCAATACTTCTCCAAAAACAAGTAAACACATCCTGCATCATTCCCCAGCTATTACTTACACAGGAAGTTTAAATGTGATGCAAGCGCAGCAGCCACGTGGCAGCTAAACCACATGTACAGAGGAACATTTTAATCATTTTATATCAATAGCATGAAGCAAAAATTACCATTGTATGATCTTTGAGGTGCTTTCCAACCCAAACAATTCTCTGATCCTATTTACACACAGCACAGAAGCAAAATGCTATTAGAAAGTGTGTTAATTAGTTGTAAAAACTAATGATTGTGGTGGGGACACCAAGTTATTTGGGGTATCCCGTCTGAAACTGGGGCTGCCTAGAGATATATAATTAATTAGAGTAGAATTGGGTGAGAAATGGAATGCCAAGAGAAGGGAAAGTAGCAGACAGGACCAGATATTCCTGTAATAATCAGATTATGGCAACAAGTATGTGCACACCTTGTTATTAGGGGGTATCTGCAAATTCCACCAGGAACCAGCCTGTAAACCACATTGCCTGGTCTATCTTCCATAGAATGTGGAAGCATATAGATATTCTTACTCTACCAATAACCTACCAAAGGGATTAAAAACCCCCCTGACCCTCATTTTTAGGCTGGAAATCATATGGCAGAAGATTCAATTAGAAGCCCTACAAAGCAACGTTATATTTTGTTCACTTGTCCAATGTTTTAACATTCAGTCAGAAAGAATAAAACATTTTATATATAAAATATATATATAAAAACATAATTGAGGAATTTGCTGCCTAACAACTAAAGAAACAAAGATGAGAAACCTTGTCTCTAAGAATTAGAGGGTCCACAAAATTAGTATCTAGTTGTTACTGGGTTGAGTTTTAACAAGTCCCTCCTAACTCAGGATATTCTATGATTTTATGAAGTCTCATGCAAAGGAAAAGTCCAGGAGCAGCCATCTGGATTTTCCAAATGTGTTCATCACTTCAGAAATTAAATTAAAGCATGAGTTATATATTCTCTCTATGCTGGGCACTGGTGAAGCTCCACCTCAAGCACTGTGTCCAGTTCTGACCCCTCGTGTCAAGACAGACATTGAGGGGCTGAAGCGTGTCCAGGGAAGGGAACGGAGCTGGGGAAGGGTCTGGAGCACCAGGAGCAGCTGAGGAAGCTGAGAGGGCTCAGCCTGGAGAAAAGGAGGCTCGGGGGAACCTTCTCACTCTGCAACTCCCTGACAGGAGGGGGGAGCCAGGTGGGAGTCAGGCTCTGCTGCCAAGGAACAAGGGACAGGATGAGAGGAAACGGCTTCAAACTGTGCCAGGGGAGGATCAGGTTGGATGTGAGGAGGAATTTCTCCATGGAAAGGGTGTTCAGGCATTGGAAGGGGCTGCCCAGGGAGGTGGTGGAGTCCCCATCCCTGGAGGTGTCCAAGGAATGACTGGACGTGGCACTCAGTGCTCTGGGCTGGGTGACAAGGTGGGGATCGGGCACAGGGTGGACTCCATGGGCTGGGAGGGCTTTTCCAACCCCAGTGATTCTGGGATTTAAAGATGTAATCCTTAAAAATCATTGAGGTGCTTCCTGTAAAAGCATGTGTGCACTTTTTACTAAGAGGTAACACTTTGAGGCACTGAGAAATACAAAATCAACTGCCAAAATCAGTGCCTGATGTAAAGCACATGCACAGCTTGTTGTGGAGCACACAAATCTTACAGGGTTCAGCTGTGGATGTAAATACATGGCAACTACTCTAATACAACAAAAACAGATGAAATTTTCATCAAATGAGCCTCCTATCAGGTTCAGGAGAACTGAAAATGGGCTAAAATGAAAAAAACTAGCAGAAGAATGACTTTAATATTGGGTAACATTTCAAGTTTTTATCACCTAAATCCACAAAATTCCTGATCTGCTCCTGCTTATCTTCTCTTCAGAGCTGGAGTCAGGACCAGCTAAATAAAAGATAATGCAACTAGGCATAACACAATAAAAGATATTACCTTCCCAATGCATTATTGCTGCCAATTATAAGAATCACTTCAACTTAATTTCAAAGGCACAATCACCCTCAACTGTAACAGTCTCTTTTTTAAATTTCAAACAGTATTACATTAAGGCAATAACTCACCTTCCAGCTATAATATCAGTCTCCCTTATTGCAAAAATACATTTCATAAATACTTCTCATCGACAAGTCAAGCTAATTCAGGTTAATTTTATTGTATTTTGGTGCTATCTCACATTTGTGTGCAATTACCTTTATCATTTTATTGCCATGCCAGAAAGTAATCAGAACAATTATTTGAAAAAGGAGGGGTATAAATTCTAGATCACAGTTGCTGGCATTTTTGATAAAATAGCAGCTTTATCTCAGGAAGTGGCAGGGACATGGGATAAATCATGCATCAGTCAAGTGTAGCTGACCCCCAAGTGCATTGCACAATATCAGGAGTGCTTCAAAAGAAACTTTCCTATATAATCCATCATCCTTTATAATACCAAAATAGCTCTACCTGAAGAGTAGGAGCTGGAGAATAATAACAAAATAAATCTAAGCAATATGAACAAAACCATTAATAGTGCTCCTTAAGCTGAAGGAGAGTCAGGAATCTGAGTTGTGCTCCAGGAAAGAATTTCACTGAATTTTTTGAAATGAGTAGAGCAGATTTAAACAAATGAGGTAGCAAAATGTCTATTAAGAATTCACTAAAAATACAAAAATAAATACACACAAGAGGTGTCAAAAAGACTTCTATTAAAATACCAGACTACAGTCTTGGCACACACACATCTGAATTTTCCTATAGTTATCTATCTCTGCTTGATTCAGGACAAGTGTTTCAGTATTAATAGAGATCAAAGAATCACTGTTAGTACAAGAATCTATTCACTAAGTTGAAATTCAATATATACAAAAGGAACAGATGACACTTAGAATTTTCTAACGTACTACAAAAATTGCCATATTGTCATAAGAACACCAAAACCCTCCAAAATTCCTAAATATGCAGACATCCCTATGTATGGTCACACAGAGCCCGACAGCCTTCCAGCCTCTTCTACCCAAACCCAACAGACATCTTTGGTCACTGCAACAGACCCAGGGATGGAGTGGGAGACAGATACAGTGATTATGGAAAATGCCCACATCTGCTGGGAATTCTGCCCGTTTTCCCAAATCATTGTTCAGCAACCTGCTGAAAAACTGCTCAGCACATTCCATGGGTGATAACTGATTGCTGTAAAACCCGTGTGTCAGGCACACACTGTGCTTCACCAGCGTGGGGCTGGGCTCAAAGCCACACTGTAATGACACAGTAAAAATATCACCAAAATCATCAATACATATATATTAATATGCATCCAGAATGGGGGAGATGTCTACAGAGTCCTGGCAGAGTTTGTATGTTTTACCTTAAACCTTCTGTCTCCTCACTCATCAAAAGGGGAAAACTCCCCCAACAGCTAAAGCTGCACCTTTCAACTCCATCTGAGGGTGGGAGAAAGGAAAAGGTAGATAAATTATTAGTTTCATGTTACTTGCCAGTTATGTCACACCTTGCTTGGAATGACAGGGAACCAGGGATTCTTCCTCCCAAATAATTTTGTATTATTCCAGGTACCTGCTAAAAGGTGTTTGCAACTGGAAAATACATAAATATAACTGAACAGATAATTGTTCCAGAGAAAAAAAGTGAATAAAGAATTTATTTTTCTGGATTTCTTCCTCAATCATTCCATTTTAAAAAATAAAAACTATTTTCTTTTGTGGAAAGGAGGTAGACAACACAGAATCCACCAAAATACACCTTTTATAAGTCACGTGACATTATTTAAGGCAGATGAAAATGACCAGAGACGCCTCTATTAAGACATTTTAACAGAGTTGGAAGCTGCCAACAGGAATAGTTAGAAATGCAGGTGTGATTGTAGAAGAAATGTTTTCCTAAAGGAGCACCACTAATGTTATAAAAATAGATAATTCACAGAAAAAAAAATATATTCATGTCTTCAAAGTTCATTTCAATTATTTCAGAGAGAGCGTTATTGACTAAAAATGTGTTGATGCCTTTCTTTCAGTAAAGTAAATGACCTGAATATCTGGGTAAACAGCCATGTTTTCTCATTTTGCTATGAAGTTACTGCCCTGCACCCACCTCATTGAAGCATCAAGCCTCAAAATTAAGCCTGTTTTCCAGGGAGGTGTTTATTAGGAAACGGAAAAAGTAGCTTTGTCCTGTTATTTATGCTCTGTGGCAGATGGATACGTGATGGGGAAAGGTCCACTGATGCCTGTTCCCAACCATGACAGAGCTACAGAGATTTACAATGCAGCATCAATCTTGTCAGCTGGGTTCTTAATCCTGACTGCTGGGCACTGGGGACAAAACAAACTATGTTACGTGAACTCTTTTGTAATGCTGCTCTTCCAGTGGACACCCAAATGCAAAGGGATTTCACTGGAAACTTACTCTTGGAATGAGCCCTGGCGCCATCGCAGAAAAAAAAAGTCTCCACCTGCAAGGAAAAAATAATTCTCAGATTATTTAATTTGAATTCCACATTTGGATTCCACACCTATATTATCATGTCTCTTATAACCACCTCAATTTTTTAAACGAGCTCTAAGTTTCAATATATATGTGGAATTTCCAAAGGGAGTTTGATTTTTTACAAACAGCAAGGAATTTTAATGTTGATGAGGTCACCGAACAAAAAAATAGAAAAATCAACAGATGGCACAGGGAAAACTTCTTCCATGACAAGCACTGCACAACTCTGATATTTGGAATAAGAATGCCTTAAAAAATAAAAATATTAATTTAATAATTTCTTACAGGCAGTCCTGCACTTCTGAGTGACTTAGTGAAGTAATCAGCCTTTTGTAATTTAGGAAATATCACATATTAAGGCATGAAAGCAAGTGATTTCATTATATTGTGGGTTTAAAAGTACAGATTGCAAACCACTAAGTACCTAAGACATGTTAACTCCAATTATTGTAATTCTAGTCATCCACAATATCATTGTTTATATACTATAATTTGAAAATCAAAAATACAATAATATAATTCAAAATTATATTTTTGGTTCCTCTCTCCTCTCTCCTTTGAAATACAGGATAATTACTATTTCTTTGGCATTTAACTCCCTCCCTCTAGTTTTTTTTTCAATGACACTTAGCCAAGATCACTTTATCTTTGAAGGATGTGGTATAAATACTGTATTTTTAAAAATCAGGGAGATTATGTGCCAAAGCCCAGCTCCAGAATCCTGACTCACAGCCAGGCTCAATGGGAACTGCTCCACTTAAGTCAGGGAACTCTCTACTCCACAGGAGAGGAAAAGTGTATCCGCTTCAGGAATGATAAATCTCTTGGAAAAGAAATTATATGAACATCTGAGACTCTCCAAGACTCTCCAACACATCAAGCCTTGAAGTCCAAGGCAGTGACAGAACACACAGGCACTTTCCAACTACTTACAAGCAAAGAGTAAAATTTAACATTACATCTTTTTTATTTTAAGTGTTTAAAATTAAGGCTGATAATTAGTATTTTAGCTATACTAGCAATCATACCTTGCAAGGCAGGCATTGCAAAGAGCACTCACTGCATTTTTAAATGTAAGTCAGGCACATGAACAATCTAATAGTATTACTTAAAATACCTGTGATAGAGCTAAAAATAAAACAGCAATTTATTTCTATTACCAGCTCAGAGCTTTGACTTTCAAAGTACACAGGAAGGCTCAGTTTTTTCAGATTTTCCTGAAAGGTAAAGCTCAATTTTGCCTCAGAAAGAAGATTTATTTAGAAGTTTGTTTCAAACCCAGCCCGAAGACCAAGGAGAAGTGCAGTAAGTGCACTGAGTTAAGCCAACGTTACATAGAGAATCCCAGGAGTCTGCATCTGTTCTTTGCCTTTCCACACATCCCCAGGAGGCCTAAGGAGTAGGAAAGCTGGTGGGATGGCAGGGACAACACATAGTGATGGGACAGTGAGCCAGGAGCAGGCCCCCATCTCATCCAACAAAGCAAGGACAGCCTTGACACTTCCTCAATGCCACAGTCCCGAAAATCATAAGTAAAGCCTGAGGAGAGTCTCAGACCAACCAGTGTTCATCACCCAGATTGAGCTCCACCATCTCTAGTCCAACACAGCTTTTCCCTGGTGACAAGAACTTGGGCAAAGCCAGAGGTGCCCAAACCATGGTGGTTAGAAGACTTCTGGCAGCCAGACAGGGCAAAAACATACAAGACCTTTGGGAAGTCCAAATCGTCACCCCAAAATGCACGTCAACCTTGCACAGACTATCTTGTTGGAAGAGGTCAATATATGAACTATAACTTGACATTGAGTTGAAGGCTTCTCCTAAGGTTGATTTTGAAAGCAAGAAGCTGAAATCTCTTCTTGACAGCATGCACTGATCAAATTCAATGATATCTCACTCTAGATCACCTTCTAGAAACTGAGACACCAGGATCATGTCTTAAAAAAAGGAAAGCTTAATGAAAGAAATCCCTTCACCAAAATGGAAAATTTCCTCCTGCATTTGGAGAGAGTGGGATAAACTAAAGAGATTAACAATCACAAGTGAGGAAAAAAACCCAGAAGTAATTTGTCCCCATCCTCACTAGCTCAGAGCTGCCCAACTGGGATTGGTAAAGTCCATCTGCTGTGGAGCTCCTGCCTCAGTCCTGAGTGGTGGAATCACCTCAGTTCCCCCTGGCCTTTTAATCAAGATGTGCCCAATTTCCCCACAACTTCTGCTCCCACCCAAGAGCTGTACTGAGGAGCAGCCCAGGCTCCCTCAGCAGCAGGATGCTCCTGAGACACCTGGAAGATACACAAATGCCTCCAGGTGCTTAAAATGGTGCAGAAGAAAATACATCACAGCCCCACCCTGGGAACGTTCCAAACCTTTAGATATGTCAACAGATCAAAATGTAAAGAAAAGTCAGGGGTTAGAACTAAAACAAATCCATAAAGGCCACGAAATTTTCCAGCTATGTTTTGTTGATGATCAAGAACATAAGTCCTTAGGTTTTGAGATACTTCTCTGGGTTTTTCCCCCCACAGGACTGCAGCCTGAGAAGTACACATGATGGCAGTAAGAACTTAGATTAATAAGAAGTATTTTTCTCAGTTCATCAACTTTTAAACACTTAAAGGAAGATTCTCCTTGAAAGACAAGTCCTCAGGATGCACAGAACACTCTGGTTCAGCACTAAAATTTAAACTCAGCTATTACACGAGTCACTATATGAATAAAATTCCATATGAAAACATTTAAAGTACATTAGATTTTTGGTCAAGATGAAAGCCTGAAAAAAAAAGAAAGAAACTCCAGCAATCTATTCTAATTGGGTTCCCATGGTAACTGTACAATTGGGTTTTTCAGTGTAACATCCCAAAGGCCCAATGCACACTTGTAAAATATACTTCAAACAGCCGGAATTGTTTTTACATTACAGCACTCCCAGGAAGATCAATTACTATACATCCCCACCCTAACTATTAGTGGCAGGAGATGTTAACACTATTGGCCATATTAACATAAGTCATGTAAAAAACCCCACATATCACCATCATTATATAAAACTAATTACACACTTCAGATTCATCAAACATGTTCCGAGTAATAAACCAATACTAGTCTTGTCACTAGATCATGTTTACTGAGTGTCAGAAATCAACCCCAAATATATGCCAAACCATTTTTGCTTCTCATATTGATCTCAAGGATAAACAGAATCAATCATTAATAATTACATTATAAGATGACCCACAGGGTTAATCATATTCTTAGAAACTCTCACTATGGAATCAAACATAGCAGCACAAAAAGGCAGCTGAAAAGCATTTAAATCCAGGCCAGGTGCATTAACAATAATATAAAAAAAGGTGCATTTACCAACATGCAACTCATGCAACCAGTGAAAAGAAAGTATTACTATTGCTGTCATAAAAAAAAATAATAAACAAGTATTTTTTACTTCCCTGTGAGGGTGGTGAGGCCCTGGCACAGGTTGCCCAGAGAAGCTGTGGCTGCCCCATCCCTGGAAGTGTTCCAGGCCAGGTTGGATGGGACTTGGAACAACCTGGGATAGTAGAAGGTGTCCCTGCTCATGGCAGGGGGTGGAAGGAGATGATGAGCTTTAAGGTCCCTTCCCACCCAAACCAGTCTGGAATACTGTGATTTCCTTCAAAAGTTTTTTTTCAGGTGAAGCACTTTGCCTTGTTGGGCCCTAATTTCACTGTCTTAAAGCACAACCCTGGCCACAGACCCAGATTTTACTTCCATCCCACTGCCTAAGCCTCAAAGCTAAAAGTAGACACTGACTCAGGCCCACTAAGCAGGATTCAAAACAAACTAATTCCTTTATATTCCAGAAAAAAACCCAAAAAACAACTGTAGGCAGTTGGAATAAAGTCAATCTCACTTTTCACTCAACCAAAAATCTTAGTATTTCATGAAGTCAGCAAACAATCAGAGATGTTTCTGGTGTCAACAGGACCCTGTGCAAGGGATTTCCCTTTTTCCCCCACCCTTCCTACTACATCCCATCTGATTACACTGAAATCCAGTGGAGCACAGCGAAGGGAAGATGATATTGTGTGAATTTTCTCCAGGACAATGGTGACAGACTAAAGTGTCCTGTCACCATCACCAGCCCACTGGTGCCAAAGCAGGTTTGTGTTCTCTATGTACTGTCAGATACTGTACATTCATCTGCTGGTTTTTCTGTGTGAAACAGAAAAATTAATCTTTTAACAGGGCCTTAAGTCTACTTTAGGTGTTTATTAAAAAGTTTAACTAATTAACAGCCCTTCTGCACACTTGAGTGTACAAACAAGCCAAGATAACACTGTTGTTTGCACTGTGCTGACTGATCTAAAGCACTCAGATAATTTCAATATTACTGATGATGATTATGCAGCAACAACATTTACAAGACAGCACTAATACTTGCTATCTGCTAATGCAGGGTTACCTGGAGGGAGTTAAATCTCCTCGTGGAGCATGTCATGATTCAGACAACAAAGCAACTCTGACTTCTGTGGGCTGTGTTAATATATATACATTAAAATACTGATTTATTTAATCTGTCCATAATGCACTAAAAAAATGGCATTTGAATAAAAATTAAAAGCTGAAGATGCACCCATCAGGTAAGACCAAAAGCCAAAATTATTCTTTATTCCCCTTTGCCAAGCTGCTCAAGACTCTAGGCCTTCAGTCAGTAGAGATATATAACTATTATTTCCCTCCAAAAACAGAGAAATCAGAACCTTTGTATCAGTGATCTCCCCTCTTCCTCCTTGAGATTAAAGGTGACTTGTTCAGGTGTAAGTATTTTTAATCACCTTCAGAACCCACAGGTCCAAGTTTCACAAGTGACTGAAATTATTTCTATCATTTAATTTGGCCCGATATAAATTGACACCAGACAGTCCTGACAACCATCAGGACAGGGTGCTTTAGCTCTGCTGATATAAAATAGTAAATAAGGAAACAACTTGAAAAAGGCTCAGTAAAAAGCATCAACGTGGTGACATATCACCAAATAAAAACTTCCATAATAACTCCCATGAAACTCCAAAGTCACATGAGCTTTATTGACATTCAAATATTTTTTTAAACAGTTACCTGGACAACAGAAGCAGATCCTCAGTTTTAAAACTGGATTTTGTATTAATGAAAAATACTCGAATAGAGGTTTGGGTTTACAGTTTGCTTGTACCTCCAGCAGCATGTTTTAACTTCATGCTGGCCCAAACATACCTGTGTTGGGTGACAATGTCAGAAATATAGGTGACAAAATTTAACAGAGGAGTTTTTCTTGCATCAGGAAGGTTTTACTCATTATACCCTCAGGTAAATTAGCACAACTAAAACCAATACAGTTTTGTAGGAAGCAACATTCCCAGCCATCAACAGAGGTATAAAATTCAAGGCCTGGGTGTCTGCTGTAAGGACCCTGAACTTTTTGCTTTTTAATTACAGCATTAATGAAGTCAAGCTCACAAACCCCCCCAAAACACATGCTAAAACCTGTCACTATCTAAAGATTTCAAGCCTCCCAAAATTAAACTTTACTCTCCATTTTTTCCATTAGTTCCATTCTCCTCACCAGCCCAGATATGAACATGGGGTAAACTAGAGAATTGCACAATCCGTCAATAAAATAAACGTGTTTGCAACTACTGTCCATATGACTCAAGTTGTCAGTAAAAACTGCCACCAGCGCTGTGCTTGCAGAAAAATGTCCATAAATGCATTATTGCGACTGGCAGATCGATGTCCATAATAAAAACAAATAGAGTTAACAAGTGCTGCCTTCCCCGAGTTATGCCACGGGTGGGATGTGTATCCAGCTTCCTCAACAACTTCTGGGAATGAGCATTACAGTGTTAGGCACTTGCTGACTGCACCAGCTCTGCAAGCAGGGATCATTCTAATGCAGGAAGCCTTTAAAGCATTAAACCAAATATTAACGCCTTCAGGATGGGTTTGAAAGTCTCACACGTTCAGAATTTGACATGGGAACAGACCCCCTGCTCCAAAGGCTGAACCATCTGCCCCATCAAGATATTAGGAAGAAAATGTTCCCTGGGAGGGTGGTAAGGCACTGGTATGGATTTCCCAGAGGAGGCCCCATCCCTGGAAGTGTCCAAGGCCAGGTTGGATGGGGCTTGGAGAAACCTGGTCTAGTGGAAGGTGTCCCTGCCCATGGCAGGGGTGGAACAAGATGAACTTTAAGTTTTCTTCCAGCCCAAATAATTCTGTGATTGCATGATACTGCCCTTTGAAATATAAAATGAAGATGTTAACAACTAACACAAGCAGGAAGGCTTTTTCTCTCAGGAAATAAATGTAATTTAAGTGGAGCTGCAGCCCAGGCAGAACAGCTCACTGTTAAACATCCCAACACATCGGGATCTACAGTTTGTTCCCAGAGTCTCTTACAGCACCAACACCTGAAAAACCACCCCTCCTGAAACCACCACAAATGAGGATGTCACCAGAAGTGGAGGACAAGGCTCTCAAGGAAATTATGCATTGCTACAGCAGGCAGCTCATTGAGGTTTAATTCCTAAGCATCAGGTGTTCTCATTCCTCCAAACCCCTAGTTGTATAGGAAAAAAGAACTACAAAAACAGCATCCAGGTCTTTGACATGTTCTCCTTTGAATTTTTTTGCATTACTGCTCCTTTCAGCTGTTTCCCCTGTCACCAAAGTCAGTTTAAACCAGTATTTGTCAAGTACAGCCTTTCCACCTTACCCACACTTCCCACAACAAACTTCGTTTTTCCTGCACAAGTCCTTAAATCAGCCATTCAGGGCCACCCCAATATTCCAGAGGCAGGAGCTTCTCCTCCAGGTTACAATCCCTTCAGTGATGCCATGAGCTGATTCTCTATATAAGTTAAGCACTAAACAGTGGTGACAAGATAATTACAGAGTTATCAAGAGATAAAGTAGTCACGGTAACACAAGTTGCACTATAACTACAACAGTTTCCTATAGAGCTTCTGTTCAGTTGCTGGTGTAATTGGTGTAATTAACTTGTCATGGATCAGAATGCAGATAGGAACTGCTAAAGCCACCTTCCAAGCTCACATAGCCACATCTTTTTCCCTCTGAAACTTGAAGCTTTTGGTAGAAGTGTCCACATCTGGAACATTTCTGTTTGAAAACAAAGCAAACAAAGCTTTTACTAGAAAAAATTATGTCACAGAATGGCAACATCCACAAGAAAACAACCTGACAAATTTCACATAACTGGATGGTTTTTAGAAGTATCCTGCATTCCAGGGACGGGTTTTGCCCCAGAAGGAGTAAACTTTACAAACATCACAGCAGTCCAGCACCAAGGAACTTAAAGATTAATGAAGCCGGAGAAAAGGGGGGAGAGGGCAAAAGGCCCAGTGCAAAAAGACCTGAAGAAACGACTTGGGTTTAAAACAAGGTATTTTGTGTCTTCTGTGAGGGGGGAACACAAGCCTGGACACAAGAGTTAGTCAAGAAATGACTGTCACAGTATAAATGTTATGCCCCAGTTCATAAAATGGAGGTTTTTAATGTGAAACACTGCAGAGAGACTGCATCTCACTGTTTAACAACAGCTCCATCTGCAAAAATAAGACACAACTCAGCAACAAGTTTATTTGGGAGGGGCAAAACAATAAATAATTCTTTACACTTACTGTGATTTAAAAACTGCATGAAGTTACAATACTGTAATTATTTTTAAAAAGCTGCAGAGCTTGGCTTCTACACCAGTGGCAAAAGGATACTTTTAAATTAAGATCAATTTGATAGGTATGTCAGAATAACAGGTTAGGTCAAGCTGGAAGGGCGTCATGTGGTCCAACCTCCCTGCTCAAGCAGGGTCATCCCAAAGCACATGGCACAGGATTGCATCCAGCTGGTTCTGAATATTCCCAGTGAGGGAGACTTCACCACCTCTCTGGGCAACCATTTGGGAATTATTTTGGTGCAGTTTCATGCTAATCTGCTCTGACTACAGAAAGCAGAGCACTGCCATCCATCCACCCCAGCACTACTCAACTCACAGCAAATACATGGCATAGGATTGCATCCAGAAAGTTCTGGAATATCCCCAGTCACGGAGAATCTGGGCAATCTTTTGGGAATTATTTTGGTGCAATTTCATGCTGATCTAGTCTGACCACAGGCTGCTGCCATCCATCCAGCCAGCCACCCCAGCACCGCTCCGTCTACATCCACGTGGAAACCAACGCACTTTTAGGTGCCCGGGCTCCCCCAGCAGCCCCAAACCCAGCCCCGGAATACTCCGAGTTGGAAAGGACCCAGGAGGATCATCGAATCCAACTCTGCGGTGCGGCGCTCTGACCAAGCGAACCGGGGTTTGGGGGGGGTCCCGTTCGCAGGGTCACAGGACGGCGGTACCAGGAGGGCGGAGCATCCCCATCCCCGTCCCCATCCCTCGTTCGCTTCGGTGCAAACCGAAACCTCAGCGCAGAGCGAAGCTGGGAGCGCTCACCCCTCCCATCCCACCCTCCAGCCGGCCCCTGGATGTCCCTGGATGTCCCTGCGTGTCCCTGGGTGTCCCGGCCCCGCGCACCTGCCCGGGGCGGAGGAGCCGAGCCGCGGTCGCGGGGCCGATCCGGGCAAGGCCGCGCTGCCGGGGCGGAGCCGGGGCCGCCCGGAAGAGGCAGAGCCGGAGGGTTCCAGCGAGCTCCGGGTCGGGTTCGGTGACACCTGTGTGTTCGCTCCCTGCCCATATGGCCGGGCAGGGAGGGGCACATCCCCCGGTGATTGAGCCCGGCTGTGCCGGTAGCGCGTCCCTGCCATGGGCACACCCGGAGCCGTGCGGCTGTGCCCGGACACAGCCGTGTCGGAAACACGGATTGCTGTAAAAATCCGTCACAAAGCAGCGATCTGAGCGCACTGACCAGCCGGGGTGTCCAACCTGGCGAAGAGAAGGCTCCGGGAGACCTTCGAGCCCCTTCCAGTGACTAAAGGGGCTCCAGGAGAGCTGGAGAGGGACTTGGGACAAGGGCATGAAACGACAGGACAAGGGGGAATGGCTTCAAACTAACGGAGAGCAGAGTTAGATGGGATATTGAAAAGAAATCCTTCTCTGTGAGACTGGTGAGGTGCTGGCACAGGTTGCCCAGAGAAGCTGTGGCTGCCCCATCCCTGCAAGTGTCCAAGGTCAGGTTGGATGGGGCTTGGAGCAACCTGGGCTAGTGGGAGGTGTCCCTGCCCTTGGAAGGGGGTGGAACTGGATGATCTTCAAGGTCCCTTCCAACCCAAACCTGTCTGGAATTCTGTGATTTGCAATCATGGGTAAAGGTGGGGACAGGGAATGAAACCAGGCTTTTCAGAGGATGAAATGTTTTGCAAATACAATTCCTAGAAGAGGAGACAAGAGGGAGATAAGACGGAGTGAAATGTCAGCAGAAGTAAACTGTAGGGTGAAGTTTATTTGAGGTCATTAAAGAAAAAACAAAACACAGAAGAAAAAATGCCAGCAAAGTTTGCAGCAAGAAACCACTAATTTTCAAGCCAGATAGTCTTTCACTGTCTAAATCTTAATCTAAGTTACATCAG
The DNA here is from genome assembly GCF_003984885.1 of Neopelma chrysocephalum. Lineage (NCBI taxonomy): Eukaryota > Metazoa > Chordata > Aves > Passeriformes > Pipridae > Neopelma > Neopelma chrysocephalum. The sequence continues at coordinate 670,395 of NW_020897747.1, read as the reverse complement.
CAAAAATTTTATTAGTTATGCTGTATGACTCAGACACTAACACAGAATGGAGGAATCCACTTGGGAAAGATCAAAACAGTTTTTAAAAAATCATTGCAGAACTCTGGAAATCCTTTTTTTTCATACAAAGAATATGTATATAAAGTGTAAAATAAACAGCATTTAGTGTCTGTGTGTTAAATGTGATTCTGAAAAAATATAAACTATTGTCCAACATGCAGAAGTTTCCCTAATACAGTTGAAAATAATTGCACCAGAGCAACTTGACACTGGTGTGTAACAGTATTGAGATAGTTGCTGATTTTAGAAGTAATATTTTTAACATGACATCAAGTTTTCCCTTTTGCTTTCAGGCCCGTTAACCTTGAGTCTCCCAAGGAAGTGTAAGCAAGGAATGTTTACCACCCTGTCTTACTTTCTTTACTGTCTGCCCAGGCAAAACATGGGCCAAAAGTCACTTGAAATTGTTGTCAGATAATAAAAGTGTCCATAGAGCCTCCACACTACCCCAGTAATTGCAACCTGCAAACACATCAGTGTTGAACAAGGTAGAAATGATCTGTGAATCTGTGTGATCTCTGAATTACAATTCATATAAATGAGTTAACAACGATAAATTCAGATCTCATGATATGAGCATTTTATGGACAGAATTCCATTTAAAGCAGCAAAGAAAAAATATTACAATAAAGGAAAAATCTCTGGAAAGGTGTTGAATGTTTGGAATAAGTCACAACCAGTTACAGACTTTTGGTTCATGGTTTCTGTTGTGCTTTCAGAATTCATCTCTGACTTGGCTTTTCAGTAGCTGTCAACAAACAGATGATTCAAACTATTGTGATACCATTTGCTGATGAGAAAATGAAATTTTTCACTAGTTCTGATGAAGCTCAGATTAACGATCAGTTAAAAGGTGCTGCCCTGCATGCCCATACAAAGGCTATGGCTTTTGTGAGAGTGATCTCATCTCTAGATAAAAGGTCAGTAAGCTCTGGAATGGATGGGATACTCTAGAAATAGTTATTATTATATACACTATAGAACTGGCTGGAGTCTTCCCTCTGTTCTGATATCCTTGACTCAAAAGTAGCCTGTTCCTGAAACTTTATTATAAGTGGAAACTTCCCCAAAATACATATTAATCTTTTCTGCCTCCTCTCCCAAGGTGATCTCCTTATTGCCTGGAGCATGAAAATTGATTATCTTTAATATGATTTTAGTTTGCATTATAACAGCCTTGAATGGGAATGTAAAATATCCAGACTTTCTTAAATCCTACCATCTTGGGCTTTGGTGGTAGATCCACAAGTTGTGTGTTTGCACTATAAAGGAATGTTTCTCTGCACAGTTTCAAACCTTACTACATTGAAACTTGATTGAGTGTCATATATTTCTGTTTATAAATGAGGTTAAAAAATACTTTTGATCAATTTTCACTCTTCCCTCAGAATTATGAACATCTTATTCAAATTTCTAACCCTTCTACTGGCCAGATTTGGATCTTTATTACTTTAAGCATCTTTTCAGCCATTGAACTTCTGAATTTCTACCTAATATGTCCTTTAACAGCAGCAACATCCCTTATTAGATGTGTCACTGGTCAATGACATCAGTGTCAACAGAACATATATATTTTTATAGATATATACATCCTTTTACATGTATTTAGGTCTCTTCCTACTACTATCCTTTATCTACCCCATCAGACTTGTTTATTAAATTAGCTCTGAGGCCCCTAAATGGTAATTTTCTCCCCAGGAGTTTCCAGCATTCAGTTATGACACATTCAGTTTAATTCACTAATACTAAAACTTTTAGGGGAATTTTCATAACACTGATCCTGTCAGAAGGTACAGAATTTCTAAAATGTTTTTCAACTCATGTCCCATGTCTTTGTTTTTCATTCCAGGCCTTTTCTCTCAGTCTTTATTTTATTTAAGTCTGTTACTTATAAGACATTACATTTCCTTCAGTTCTTTGTTTGTTATCACTTGCTCATTTAATGTGGCATTTTCAGGTACAGAGTGGTATTTGCCCAGGACTGGAACATCTGTAGTTTTCTTCCAGTGACAGCACATGAATTTGCTTCCAAGTAAACCAAGGCTTAAACCAATCCATGAACTTCAAGGTCAAAGGCTGTGATGGGGTGGAAAACTAAAAATGGAGGGTTTTATTAAATGCCTTGAGATGTGAATTCACAAATATTTCAGGCTGGATTAAATTTCTTGTTAAGGACTAACCTCTGGAAGCATCTACTTTCTGCAACATCTGCTGTGGAGGAGAGACTTGGGCACTGGAGCTGTAACTGCCCCCTCGCTGGAGCCGGGAGAGGAACAGATGGAGTCTCAGGGACGATGTGGGATTGAAAATCACTCTGATTTGGACCTCACTTGTAGATCTTTAATTTCCCCCCAGAGAAAATTGTCAGATTGGAGCACAGGCATAATATATTTGTGTGTCTGTGCTTTACTGAGTCAGAATCTGGCCTCGCTCACTTCCTCTGCTCCTCTGACCTCTCCTCAGCTGCGAAGAACCGCAGGAATGTAACCTGGTGTGATTTCAGAGCAACGAGTAAAATAAGTCTTGCCTTTCACATTTAGAAGCACCAGGAAAAAAAAAAAAGACTGAATGAAACCAGAAACTGTGATTTTGTTTGCCAAGACTCTGGTGTTTTCTCCACAGCAGGGATGTGTCCTGCAAATTTCAATCTGGAAATATTCATGTCCATACAGAGCTGGCTGTTTGATCTGGGCATGTTTTGTGCTTTAATTGGCCCTGAAGGAGAGTGTGTGTATGTGAAAACACTCTGAATCTGGTTTCTTAATAGATTTTTAATAATAACAAGTAATCTCTTATACCAAACTTTTGTTTGCAGCACATTTTGGGAGTTTGTCCCTGTGTTTTATTTGATGTGAAATGCTGGGAAGCACCTGAGTCATTGGGAAGTGGAACATGATGGGTGTAAGAGGGAAAGTTAAATTTGGTGATGTGGGATGTGACCTGTGTGTAAGAAAAGAGGTCTAAGGGTTATTCTGAAGATGTGTGATTTTCTGTGATTTTCATCCTTCATTCTGGGTCTGAGGAATTGGAAGACTTTAAATGTCCACAGTTCTTTAAATTCAAGGGCATTCAGATAAAAATCTGTACATTTTAAATGGTCATCATCTTTGAAATAGTTTGTCACCTTCATTAACAAAACTTTTTCACTCCCCAAAACTTTTTCACTCTTCCCCCAAAACATTCTCCAAGCTTGTTTGATTCTACTTCTAAATCTGGACTCATCTCTATTAAAAAAAAACGAAGAGTAAGCTCAGAGTTGGGATATATTGAGCAGGAATACAAGTGGTTCCTGTGCTGGGAGAGGAAGGAAATTGGGTGGTTCGAAGTGTAGAATTACTGGTAGGTTCAGAAAATGTATTTTAGTAGTCAAAGCATTTTCAATACTTATGAAGAAGCTTGGGATTGGGAGAAATATGATTTCCTGCAATCAAGGTGCTGGGAGTTGTTTGCCAGCCACTAATGCCTTTAGGGAAATCTCGTAGCAAAGTGTGTAAATGAAAGGGATATTAGCAGAGATTGGCTTCATTTTCTTCAGGGCAAAACCATAAAATGTTATGGTGTTTCATATGCCCGACTTCAGGTGGTTTAGTTATCTCCTGGCTGCTCTGTTCCAGAAGTTGTTGGAAAATGTTTTAACAATATTGGTGAAACTAAGTGGTATAAATTTTATCAGCTGTGCTACAGAAAAAATTTGTGCAGTAAAAACGCTTATAAATGTTAAATAAGAGGAATTTTGGGTCAATAAGACCAATGATAAATCTCCTCTTAAATTAAGTGTACCTGGAGTCCTATATTTAGTGGAGCTATTGCCAAATTCCAGCAAGGCTCAAGCGTTTCCAATAATTATTACAGCAAAATTTGCAGCATATGTTTTTTTCCTATTGACATATTAAGCATATTTGCAATAGAACACATCCTTCAAGGGACTGGGCTATTGTAGCCTGGTTAGAGATGAGCCCAACATTGTAATCAGTGTAAATTACTTGGGAAATCATAGAGTCATTGAAGGGTTTGGTTTGGAAGGGACATTAAAGATAATCTAATTCAACTCCCCTGCCATGGGCAGGGACACCTTCCACTAGCCCAGGTTGCTCCAAGCCCCGTCCAACCTGACCTTGAACATTTCCAGGGATGGGGCAGCCACAGCTTCTCTGGGCAACCTGTGCCAGGGCCTCTCCACCCTCACAGCCAAGAATTCCTTCCCAATATCCCATCTAACCCTGCCCTTTTACAGTTTGAAGCCATTCCCCTTGTCCTGTCTCTCCAGGCCCTTGTGAAAATATTCTTAATAGTTCTTTTTTTTCTAATGAAGATTTCTCCATGCATTCCCACCTATGCCATGGGCAGGTGAGGTGCCAACAGTTACTGTGCTGTTGCATTCCCAGAACTGATGTCATCAATCCCTTTGTAGGGAAAAACTTGCTCCCGGATAAAACTGAGTATTTACTGGGAAGGACGAAATAAAATCAAGTTAATTCCTCTTGGGCTTTCTAACCAAGCCCTGTGTGCATGTGCAGGGGCATTGCGGAGTCACATATTGTATCCTTAGAAATGAATCCACGTGAAGTTGGTCCTAACATGCCTCTTGCACCGGAGGAAATGGATATTACAGTTGCTGGGTTGAAACGTGTGCTCAAATGCATTGGGAGTTTGATACTATTTTTCAAGCTGCCAAATAGATAATGTCAGAACATTTCTGAAATGGGATCCTCACATCAAGATATACGGCACCAATCAGCTCACATCAGGCAAAGTACAGCGGAAAGCTGTGGATGGAGGAGACTACTACAGAATTTCCATTTTCATTCCCTATGTCAACAGCTTTGTAACTTACCTAGTAGATTGTTTTATGTTTTCCAGACATATTCTCAGTAGACCACAAACACTACATTCAGCTCAGCCTTCAGAACCCAAAGAATTAGATATGCTGTAGTTTATGAAATGGATGTTTATGAAAGTATCCTTTGTTTGAATTGCTCAAAAACCCAACATGAATTCAAACTTTGACAGCGTAAGCAGAAAATAAGAGGGCCATAGTGATCTCCCAAATGTAGCCTTAACTATTGAGGTTCTCATATTGAAAATGCAATTTTCTGTCTAGATGCTTATGAATGTCTTCAAATTCCCTTTCATAATAGCCCCTTTTTGACAGGCCTTTTTCAACTCTGAAATATGAGAAGAAAGGTTGCTGCAGAATGTAGTATATACCATTACAGGAGGTGCACCTCTGTCCCTCAAGCCGACCGTGCTCCTTCGGAAGTCAGGGATGATATATGTGTGTGGAGGAGGTTGCAGAGCCCAAGATCCGTTGCAGAGAAGCAGGATTCTTTTACTGAATCACAGTGAGTTCAGGTGCTAAAACACGATGTGACACTTTAGGGAGCCTGTCTGTGTAAAATGTATGAATTCTGTGTGGTTTTATAAACTGCGGGTATAACTCCAGCCTCGCGTAATCTTCCGAGTGCTGGCAAACCTCATCACACAGTCACTGAAGAACAGTCAGAACTGTTCATATTGAATTACTCTCCACAGGTAGAAATGTGTTTTGTTTTGGAGAGGGTCTAAATGAAAGGAATCAGTTTCCCGTGGATAACCTGCGTGTGGTAGAACCGGTGTAACCGGGATGGATGGGCAGCAGTGCACAGCACAACAGGGCTGAACATACATAGGTTCTACTTGTTCTCCCACACATTTTCACACTGTCCTTGTGCTTTTGTAAGGACCTCGTGGCAAATGGTTGTGCTCTTGGGCAGCTGAGGAAAGAGCCCCTCAGAAGACTGTATCCTGAGCTGGATCCCCACAGCGTGACCAGCAGGTCGAAGGAGGAGTTTCTCCCCCTCTGCTCTGGTAAGACCCCACCTCCAGTTCTGCCTCTGGCTCTGGGGTCCCAGCGCAAAAAAGAGCTGTTGGAGTGAGTCCAGAGAAGGCCACAAAAGTGATCAGAGGGCTGGAGCACCTCTGCTTTGGAGATAGGCTGGGAGAGCTGGGGGTGTTCATCTGGAGAAGGCTCTGGGGAGACCTTAGAGCTCCTTCCAATGCCTAAAGGGGCTCCAAGAGAGCTGGAGAGGCACTTGGGAAAGGTCCCGGGAAGCGCCTTAAGCTGAAGGAGGGTAGATTTATTTTAGATATTAGGAAGAAATTCTTTAAGAGTTGTGAGGCCCTGTCACAGGTTGCTCAGAGAGGTTGTGGACTCACAGTCTCTGGAGATATTCAAGACCAGGCTGCATGTGGATCTGAGTAACCTGGTCTAAGGATCCCTGCCCATGGCAGGGGAGTTGGAACTAGGTGATCTTTAAGGTCCCTTCCAACCCAAACCATTCCATGATTCTACGTTTATGACTCTATGATTCTATGATTGGAGAATCCCATTGTTGGATCTCCACTGCCAAAACAACTGGTGACCCAATTGCCAAGACAACTGGACAGGTCAGATAAGCCAAACTGGGAGCTCTCTACGTATTTTCTAAAGAAATAATATTTAAAGGATGTTTCTCTGAGGAGTTAGAAAGGCAAAGAGGAAGGCAGGAAGAAGTGCAGCTCTTTGCCAAGCAGCACTCCCGAAGAAAAGCTGGAACCCTGTCCAATTGCATTTCTGTGCAACTTCAGTGACAAATTGGGGCACTCGCTTCACTTCTTGTGTCTTTCATTAACATTTTTGCATAAATACAGTGTACACTGTGAGTGGAATAGAAATCTGCCCTGAAAATGTTTATCTTCTCTTCTTTTTTTTAAAATATACTATGTTATTTGTCTCTTAACAGTAGTGGGAAATACACAGGGTTCCTGTTCCTCATAGCAATCTTGGTGTGGGTCTGGGTTCAGCTCCCCATTCAAACAGCAGTCTAAGTATAGAATAGATAAATATATAAAGTATTTTATAAATATAAATATAAAAATGGGTGTAATTCTGTGCCTGTTCTCAGAAGATGCTGACGTCCAGGCTCAGAGCAGAGGAGCTCACTGGTTAATTGGATCCATGGTGGAGCAGTACTGGGAAGTTCCCTGGCTGGGGTGAGCTTGACCTGGCTCTGTTCCCACACCTCCTGGGAGACAACATCCCTCCAAAATGCTCCTGAGGCCACAATCCAGCAAATCCATATGGCAGGTGCACGGCTGGGGTGGGATGCTCCCATGTGTCCATTTGTAGGCAAATCTATTCCATGTTCAGCTTCCAAAGTCTGTTTAATAATAAACATTAAAATACCAACTGACCTGCAAGAGGAGAAAAAAAAATTGTTTGTGACATTAAACACCTTCACATGAAATAATTCAAGTTAACCTGCAGCAGATTTTAAGCATAAGCAAGTCCCTGGGTGGTGAAGGTAGAGATGTGCACCCTGAAAAGGTCAGACAGCTGCTGAAACCTCCGTGTGCTCCCAGTTCTGACAAAAATGAGGTGGAGGCAAAGGCAACTCCAGAGCCAGCCTGAGGAGTAGGAGAGGAGTGTACCAGTGAAAAGAGAGGTTACATTTCTATTTCTGATAGTGCTGGAAGGTACCAGGAGTCAGGAGGAGCTGGAGAACAAGTGCTCCATCTCCCGAATTTGCACATCTTGTCTAAAACTTTCCAGATTCTCCGCTCTCAGGATGCTCCCTCCAAATCGCTGCCATCCCCTGCCTGGTTTAGCTCTTCCTGGCTTTACAGAAGCACAACAGGAAAACCAGCCAAGTTGAACCCAATATAATGGTTGAATAGTTTTATTCTGCTCTGGAACATGAAGCAGAGATCGTTTTGATTCGTTTATTGTTTCAGCGCTGGGCAAATACAAATATTTCTCTTGCGTCCGAGGATATTTTTAATCTTGCTTTTTAGATGTTGTTTTATTTTGCTTGAAACTCCAAATGCATTCTTCCCAGAATTTCTAAGCTCATTCTTTTTAATTTTTTTAAGAGTATCCTGTCACTTTTTAAATACAGTCTTTTCATGTTGCCAATGAATTGCTTTGATCTGCAGATGAAAACTGATGAGACACCGTTTCCTCAGCGCTGAACTTTGCCAAAAGTTCCGAGTGTGTCTGCAGTGGAGCCTGTCAGGATCCGAAATTCGGGAAAATAAAATTCCTAACAGGACTTTCCAAAGCAATCTTTTCCCATTGTCTGTAAAACAAAAAGCCCAGGACAAGGCGTCTGTGGTTTGGTAGCATGGAAGTGAATGAAGGGAAAAGGAACACAGTTTGGTGGGCTTGTTCTCTGATTTATTTATGGAGTAATAGCTGGGAAGTAAAGTTATATTCCTCTTTCTCTGTGTCACATCTCCATGAGTCAAGGGATCTGGGAAGGGAGGATCTTGGAGCATGGAGGGAGAGCTGGGGGAAAAAAATGCCCCTGAAGTGGTCTTAATAAATTTATCCTGAAAAGGACCATATACAGTGATGCTGTAGGATTGTAAAATAGTCCTGGGTGGATTGGAGGAGGTCTTCAAGCCATCCCTCTGCCCCAGCTCCAGGATCAGGCACAGCTGCTCGGGGCTTTCCCCAGCCAGGTCTGGAAACCCCCGAGGTTGGGGACAGCCCAGCCTCCCCAGGGAGCACATTCTTCAGCTCCTCTGCCCTCCCAGGGAAGATGTTTTTCTTGAAAATCCAGTGCTTTTGGTGCCTCTCGGTGCCTAAGTTCAGGAAACACACACATCCCTTGGGGGGAAATGGGCTATTTTGGTCAATTCATGCCAAATTACATAGTGGGTGGTTGGAAGCCCAACATTATTCTCATAAATATCACAGTTCCCTCAGATTCGGATGAGTGATTCTTTTTAGCTGAACTGCTACTTGAATTCTACAGCATATTCCAGGGAATAAGTAAATAAAACACCATTCATGCCATGGGATCAGCATACTAATTTATGGCCAGATCTGAAGCCTTTTCCCAAGGCAAAATACAATTAAAGCCAGGCAGAACTTGACCCGAGTGAGCACTTCAGTATTTGATCTGTGAATTTGACTTTTCTGAATTTTTATTATTTTTATACAGTAGTAAAAGTCTCTCCTGCTGGTGATTTTACATTGTGCTGGATATTGAATTCCTTACAGCAAAGGCCTCACCTCTTGAAACCTAATCTTATATAGCGTGCTGTCTAAAGAACTTAATTCTTATTGGGATAACAAGTTTAAAAATATATATTTTTAAAGCACATCCGTGACATTTTTGTTAACCTGGTTCTAACGGTGATCCAGCAGGAACAGCAGAGGATGAAAAGTGAGGAACAGGCTGAGATCTAATCTGACCCAACTCATTGATTCTCTCCCTGACCTTGGGTAAGCCTTTTGACCCACCTGGGCCTCAGTCAACTCAGCTGGAAAATTGGGTAAAGAGCAGAGCCTCTTAGAAAACCATCTTCAATTTGAACAAAGATTTCCCGGAGACCCAAAAAAAGTGAGTGTAGTCATTTGGTACAGACATAATTGATTGTGGACTGCACAAAAATAACATCCTGAGCTGTGGGATCCCATGGATGACATCTCATTCGTCCTGCGGTGGCTGGGTGGTCTCTGCGTCCACTTTTCCTGTCTCCAGAGCTGTATTTTCCCTTTCACGGTGTTAGTCTGGCCATGTCTGCCCTAGGTAGGAATGTGACTCAAATACTGCATGAGCCTAGGAAGGTGGTGGGGTGTTGTTACTATTCCTGTTCGGATAAGAGTTACTGAAGTGAATTATTGCCCCCTGGATTTAGCATGAACTGGAGTGGCATCGCATGGTACTGTGCCAATAACACATAAAAATGAAATCAGAGATTTACAGAATCACAAATATTTTGAGTTGGAAGGGACCCTCAAGGATCATCGAGTTAACCCTTAGCCCTGCACAGGCCCAGCCCCAGGAGTCACACCATGTGCCTGAGAGCATGATCCAAACACTCCTTGAGCTCTGTCAGCCTTGGGTCTGTGACCACTGCCCTGGGGAGCCTGTTCAGTGCCCAACTACCTTTGGGGAAGAACCTTTTTCTGACATCCAACCTAACCCTCCACTGACAAACTCCAGGCCATTCCTGAATTCATTACTCAGAATTCATAGATCACAGAATGGTTTGTGTTGGAAGGGACCTTAAAGCTCGTCCAGTTCCACCCCCTGCCATGGGCAGGGACACCTTCCACTATCCCAGGTTGCTCCAAGCCCCGTCCAACCTAGCCTTGGACTCTTCCAGGGATGGGGCAACCATAACTTCTCTGGACAGTGTGTGCCAGGGCCTCCCCACCCTCTGAGATTCTCCTGAGGCTTTCCAATGTGTCCTGGTTTTTCCAAACCTTGTTTCCTGCCATCAGTCCGGCCCCAGCGGTGCCTGTAGTTACCAAGAGGAGGGTTCAGGCTGCAATCCCAACATCAATCCTCATGTGTAAGGTCAAGTCAGGACCCCTTTGCTCCACAGGGTGCACAAGATGTGCCTAAAACTGGGAGCGCGGGGTTGGCTTTGTGCAGATCCCCCCATCCCTGATGGAGCTGTTTCTCCAGCCCGGCTGCTGGAGCAGCCCCCAGGCGCAATCTGGAGGGTGCAGTCCCTTGGAGCCGAGCCAAGGGCACTGCCATGGCATGTGGCTCCAGCCACGCGGGGCTGGAGCAGCTCCCGGCCGCGTGTGCGGCACTCCCGGCTCTCACGGAGCTGGCACTGTTTGTCCTGGGCAAAGGCCAGCTCCTCTCACTGTGCCAGCGTGTTTGAACCAGCCCCGGACTTACTAATCTATTCTCCGTGACCCACACGCTGGAAAAATGACCGTTTCCTTTTCCCAATTCCCACATCTGCTATTTGTTTTCCTCTCTTTGCCTTCCCAAGATTTGGGAAGGAGTTCAGGAATGCGGAGTGCTATTCAAAGCCAGGCTGACCTCAGATACTGAGTGGCATTTATCTGAGTGGCATTTATCTGGCAAGACTTGGAGGTAAATAGTGAAGGGGAAACGGGCATGTTTCTTCACTTCCACGTGTGTATTTCAAAATGTTTTTAAATAAAAATAATGATTTTATTCTAAAATGTTGCCTAGAGTAGGAGGGACCTGGTATTTCCAATGGAAACTAGTAAATCCTGCTTTGCCAGTTAATTTGCTCTGTCGTTATCCTTCCATGAAATAGTCTAAACTTTAACATTAATATTAGGTGCAAACACCTAAAAAAAGTCACTTCTACTAGTCCAAATGAAATTACTATGTGAGAATGACATTTATGTTGGAATAAAATCATCACTGTGCCTCATATAACATAATATATCTCTATATTTTGCATCACAAAAAAAAAACAATCCCAGGCTCTGCTCTCTTTAAAAGTGCAGGCACAGAAAACCAAAAATTCCACTTCGAAAATATTCAGTATTTTTAATGGAATATTCTGAAAACATTTTGTTTTGAAGACATATTTAGCAAGGAAATTTGAAAAGCAGTGAGCACAAATACAGTTTGGAAGCGAAATGCAGTCAGAATTTGCAGGATAATACAAAATATTAATGTTTGGGAGGGTCTGGATGATGTGTAATGACCAAGAATCCACCTTTTTTCCCCTTCTTTTATTTTCCCAAAGAAGAGGACTTGATAGACCTTACTGAATTAATTTCCCTGTGACCCTTTTTAGTAGGAATGAGGTGATTTTAATTTTTTTAAGCATATATACATATATCTTGAAATAAAGAACAATAAAAACAATCACATCTTGAAAGATAAAATTGTTAAGGAAAATTAAAGGGATATATAACCAAAGATGCTTCTCTGCCTTTTTTGTAACAACTCAGTGAAAGTTTGGTGTCAAAATTGAAAGTAGAAGCTAAAATTTGAATTAGGGTCTATGGTGGTGTATTCCTCTGGGCAAAAGTACAGGAATTACCCACAAATATTTGGTGGGGTTTATATCAAGAGCAAAAAATATGTGTACTTACGGAATTAAAGGGAAAGGAATTTTAGAAGAGCTGATTAAACTTGCTGCAATGCTGCTGTTTAGATTAATGGCCAAAAATGAGGAGCTGATTTTTTCTGACTTTTGAGACACACGTTCCTTCTAAGAATGAGGATCTGATGATAGGAATTAGCTGAACAGCAATGAGTGTGTCAGGGTTTGCAGTGTGACACATCCTGCCTTGTCCTTTCCTCTGAGATGTGTCATCAGAAGTCCTCAAGTAGCTCTGAAAGCCTTCAGTTATTCACATTTAATCTGCTGTTATCACTCCTGTGTTCCTTTTGCTTTTGCCCCTGCCCAGATTTCCTTCCACCGTCGAGCACCTTTGTTTAAGATTATTTCCCCCGGATAGATCAAGGTGCATTTTTCCAAGTTCAGTGTCTTTTGTCACCGTTCAGCGACTGAACTTTGAAATCCCCCCGATCACTGATGCCACCCACTGTGGCTGTTGTAGGAACAGGAGGCAGAGATGAAAAGTGCCATGAGATCATCCAGCCCAGCTCCGGGGATGGCTCTGGCTCTGGCTGGGGCGATGGAGATGGAGGGGATCTTTGGGCAGCTCTTTGGATCCAGGCTCGGTGTTTGCTCCCGCAGACAGATAAGGTTCTCTTTCATGTCCAGGAGCCATCAGGAAAGGAAAACCCAATGCACTGTTGGAATGACTCAACCATTGTGACTGGGAGACCCTGCACAATGTCAATAGATAGACCCTGGCTGTGCTTCAAAGAGCTGTGACGGTGACAACAGGGAGTCAGGGCTTATGGCCTGGGTGAGGAGACCTCTGTCCATCCTCAGCCAAGCACCACATCGGGACTAAGTGTTTGAAATACAGAAAGTTTTGGCATAATGCTTAAATATGGAGCTGTTTTGTGCAGAGTGAAAGGCAGAAATATAGTTAGAAAGTGACCAAAAATCCATACATTCGGTAGAAAATAAATAATAACAGGCAAACTAGGGGGATAGGGAATTCTCACTGAATTCAGTGCAAAGCTCCCTTTCATTTTATTAGAATCATAGAATGGTTTGACTTGGAAGGGACCTTATAGATCCTCTCATTCCACTCCCTGCCCTTGGCAGGGACACCTTCCACTAGCCCAGGTTGCTCCAAGCCCTGTCCAACCTGGCCTTGGACACTTCCAGGGATGGGGCAGCCACAGCTTCTCTGGGCAAACTGTGCCAGGGCCTCACCACCCTCACAACCAAGAATTCGTTCCCAATATCCCATCTAACCCTGCCCTCTGGCAGTGGGAAGCCATTCCCCTTTGTCCTGTCCCTCTAGGCCCTTGTCCCAAGTCCTTCTCCAGCTCTGTTGGAGCCCCTTTAGGCAGTGGATGGGGCTCCTAAGGTCTCCCTGGAGCTTCTCTTCCAGAGGTTGAACGCCCTCAGCTCTCCCAGCCTGGCTCCATAGGACAGGCAAAGAGAAAAAATGAGTGATTTGCATTTGCAATCTAAGTAGTTTGTGGTGACAAAGTTGCTGCATGGAGAGAAGTTGTGCATCCTAATTTTCTTCAACTTCTTGCTGTTCCTAGATTTAGCTGTGACTACCTGTTGGTCTGCAATGTTTATTTTTTTCCCCTGCTGAGACACTTTTCTGTGCATGTCAACAGCACCACAACTGCAGTAGAGACAGTCCTAGATAAGGTCAGTTAGATTAAAACTTGTGATTTTTGTAAATACTTTTGTTGTTTCTCTCTGACATGTGAATGAGTTTTTGTTTCTTTAAAATATGGCACGAGATTAAATCAGAGTAAAAGTGTCCTTTTATAAGCTGGAGCAAAGGGGATATAGAGACAGTAGGTAAGTAAGTCTTAGTGTAACTACTCAAAAAAAAAAAAGAGCAAAAATGGAGAAAAAAAATGCATTTAAGTACTTTAGTCTCTTCAGACTGACTGTCTTCAGCTTATGAACTAATTGAGAAGAGAATGGAAGCATAAAAGCATTTCTTGTTAGAGTTACAGAAGTAATTAATTGATCATATGTTGTTTCTTTAGCAATTACATGATATTCCCCTGTTAATCCATTGAATCTTTTTGTGTCAGTATAAACACCCAACGTCTCTGCTGTTTTCCAAAGTAGATAAATGAAGTCCTTCTCCTCCTCCTGGGGACCTGTGGCTGGTTTTGACCAAGGTGTTCCAGGAGCTTTTACCATTTCAGGGATGCCTAAGAACTCTGCAGACAGGAGACTTTTCCGTAATTAAACTAGTTTCAAAATAACGGGAGATCTTCATCACACTCTTTGTATTCCTATAAAATCTGTTGCCATGGGAGCTGGCATTGAATAGCAAGGTAGTGGAAATCAGGAGTGTTACATTACGTTTGCCCTGTAGCCACTGGAGGGTCCCTTAAAATAAAGTCGCCTTTTATCTTTGCTTTCTGAATAAACATAAAACTAGATTTTTAGTGCAAAATCCTGATTTCAAGGTTATTGATGCCAGACTAAATTAATACAGTCTGTGCGATAGCACACAAAATCCCCAGCAAAGCCAGGGATACTCCTGTCTTTTGAAAGCTTGACATTTGTTTTTCATAATGAACTTAAAGGTCACCAGCTACAGATGAATCAGGGTACCTGCTCGAGTTTACATTTACATGCATTTTATTTTATTCCCAGGTGCACTTTTTATGAGATCCATCACTGGAATAAAACTGTAGCGCTCTCTTATTATCCAGGCTTGATGGTCTAGAAGAGTTATCAACCTGCTGCCTTCAGGAACGGGCTGTTTGTTGCCTTCAGTGCATTGCAGAACCACCAGATATCAGTGTAGGGTGGGTTGAGGAATGTCTGCTTTCTTTCCTCCTAGGGCTGAGCATCACCACTAATTTCACTTCTAAATATCACATTAAAAAGTGTCTTGTTGTTCCTAACCTGTAATTCCTCGTGTCTTGACGTCATGCTCAGTCCTTGAAATGATGTCACACTGTCCAAGTTAGAAAAATATGGTTTGTGTTTGTTGATGCTTCTTTAATTCTCGTTTTATTTCTATAGATGATGATGTAATTAATCGAAATGCAGGTTTTGGAACTTCCAGGGATTCCAAATGCCTCATTCAGCCTTACAATGAATGTGTCCTGTCTCTTCTGCATATGAATTTTTGTTTTTGTTCAGCCTAGCAAGTGACCTGTATTGCTGCATGGATTTCTTGAAACTAAATAACATTTTATACTTTTACCAAAATACCTGTGGAGCTGACAGAGCATGATGCATTCATTTTCCTTGATTTTGTAGTGAGGGAAAAGGCTAGCATGAATAATTCAAAAATAATGCTGAGACTGTTAAGATTTAGTACTGGAGAGGTCATCACAGTTGGGAGAATGAGCTGGGAGACTATTACTATTCCACGATCTTTGAATCTCAAGGTGACATCATTATTATTTCTCTATATCTATAATGTGGTGCTGCAACCAACTTATTGCAGTGTTTCTCATGTAGGGTAGAAAGATCAATTACATACAGACCTCAAAATGTGAACTATAAGCATAGTGTCCAATAAAACTGTCATTAACAGTCACCACAATTTTAACTGTCTGCTTCCAGGTCAAGCTGTTTTAAAAATGATAACTGACATTGAAAGGTTGAATAAAGAGCACCCATTCCAAAGGGAACAGGTCTGGACCCAAATAACTTGTCATTAACAGATTTGCTAATTCCATTCTGCAGTTTACACAGAGATTCAGTGTTTTTCTCGTTGTTTCTGGTGGCATATCCTCTGACAACCCTGGGAAAAAAATAAAACCTGAAGTTTTCCAAATGATCAGCATCCACAGTGGTATTGGGGAATGCAGAGAAAGCATCCCTATGCAATTTGATTTAATTTATTCCTGTCTTCAATGAGAAACTGAAAGATACAACCCAAATGGAAGTTGGATTGTGGAGGTGCTTGTTGCAGTGCTTTAACTATTACCTCACCTCTCCGTGTGCTGTCAGCTCACTGGCGTGCCTATGGAAGTGTGAGTTATCCAAAATAAACAACTCCCTGACGAATATCCAGAGGAATCTATGCCAGGAAACAGCCGTCAGGACTTCAGAGCCGCCTCTCCATTGGGCAACCGCTGCCTTGTGTGTTTAATTAAACATCCATTTCCCTCGGAGAATATCCCTCCAGACTGTAACTCTTCCAATAAACACTTTTCCTACTTGTTTTGTTTTCCTTTTTCTTGTAATTTTCAGATGAGTCTGAAAGATAAATAAGGCAGCTTTCATAACGAAATTACAGAGGAAGAGGGTTGTTGAGCCACCTGTTCCGAACGCGAGGATATTTGATGTCAGGAGCACTCAAATGTTTGTAAAAAATATGCTGCAACTCTTTGAAACTGTGATTCCTCTTCTGGTTTTGAAGGAACAAGCTGCTATCCTCTTCTCTTAGTTCTTTCCAGTATTTCTTGTGGGATTTAGGCATCGTGGTGGCTCCTTGTTACTGAATAGTTGGCCGTGAAGGCAGTGCAGGGCGAGGAGCACAGTGGGGCTGTGCATGCCCAGCTGTTGGCTCCTTCTTACCCCACATCTTTCTCCCTCTTCTTGCCTGATTTTTACCCTCTTGGCTACTTCAGAGCCATGATCCACAGCCAGGAACAACACTTAACACCTTACTATTGCCAGGGATCTCCACCAGCCCACTCCGTGAGGGTCTTCCAAGGATATTGATGGCTCTTGGATAGCCAACAGCTCCTCCATTGTCTAGGGTCTAAATGGGCTTGTTGGTGCCTTTATTTTTCTAAATTCTGGTTTACATTGCTTCTATGAATTAAATATTTTTACTGTAGAATCCCAGAATGGTTTTGGTTGGAAGGGACTTAGAGATCCTCTCTAAGTTTTGTGCCAGCGCCTCTCAATATTCCATCTAACCCTGCCCTCTGGCAGTGGGAAGCCCCCTTGTCCTGTCCCTCCAGGCCCTTGTCCCAAGTCCCTCTCCAGCTCTCCTGGAGCCCCTTTAGGCACTGGAAGGGGCTCTAAGGTCTCCCCAGAGCCTTCTCTTCTCCAGTCTCTCCCAGCCTGGCTCCAGAGCAGAGGGAGATCAGAAAAAGAAACAGATTTTATGACACAGACATTGAGAACTCTGGACACTTCACCTTACTTTTGTTTTTGTCATGGGCCCCCTTGTTTTGGGGCCATGACACGACAGCAGCTACATTTACTGCCAGATTTATGTTCAGGGACTGTAGTGGCAGAGCTACAAAATAAGGGAGTCTGCAGGTCAGGAATCAATTCAAATGGCTCATCTGCTCTAGGATTTCTAAACTTAATATTGCTCTGATTTGTGTTATAAAGAGTCTGGAAAAAGTTTTCCTGCCAGTTATGCCTTTTAGGTGACCTGAGGATTTCATTTGGAGAACACATAGTGCTGGATTTTGCTTGGAAAGGCCATCTGGCTGTAGGTGATCTTGCTTGAGATTTAAAAAACATAATAATAATTTAATAATAATGAAATATGGTTGACAAAAATGGTGCTTTTACAGAACCAAGTAGGGAGGAAATCCTCTTTCTACCAAAGCATTTGGGTTTCATAATGTGTTTTGAAGCAACTCTGGAGTCTTTTCAGACTCCAAACCAGCCCCAAAAAACACTGAGGCAAATGGTTTGAGTGGATTTTTTTGTCATACCAGCAACTCCATCAATTAATAATGAATTTTGAAATAAAAACTAAAATAATGAGAAATTCCTTTTCACATGAAGGACATTCTGAGCCTAATGCCCGGTGAAGGATGTTAACCTGTTATTCAACCAGGAGAGAAGAAGGTGGCAAAAAAAAACAACCAAAGAGAGTCATTAAACCTGTTTATCATTAAATAAAAAGCACAAGTTTGTTCCAGAATGCAAAGTGCAGCGTTCAAGGAAATTTAAACATAAGTGCAACTATTTCATTTCATGTGAGGTTTATGTTGCTCCCCTATTAAATTTAATGGGTTGCCTCATGAGAAGCAGCTCATTAATATGAATACAAAGAGCATGTTTCAACCTGCAGACTAAATAACACAAAGATGGGTGATGTTTATTTTCCTTTGCTTTTGAAAAATATGAACTCCTGGAAATAGCCGGAGTCTGGGGATAAGGCACTGAAGTGGGAATCAGGAGGTTGTGCTTCTCATTCCACTCGGTGTCATATCCCTCTGATGTGAACCTGAGCAAATCAATTAACTGCTGTTTACTTTGGTTACTGAATCAGGTTAAATCAACGAGCAGTGGAATGCTTATTGTGAGGCTAAATAATTATAATTAATTATACTGGTTTCGATGAACATCAGCTGCCTGGAGTGATGGGCAGTGCTGGAGTGGTGCTCCAGGGTTTGGATTTGGGATGCTTGGCAGCTGCCTTGGTGTGTTGGAGTCCAAATGCTTCCCCCCACTGGTGTGGTTGTGTTTACTGCTTTTGGCTCCAGAGTAACCACGACCATTGAAACTGGCACCCACAGACAAGGGAAAAAGGACATTCCTAGGTCCTTGGTTCCCTTTGGAATGATGGACAAAAGAGTATTTCCCATGGGCAAAGCTGAGCTTGCTGCTTGATGTATTTCCAGTAAGTTGCTACATGAAAAAAAAAAGAAGCAAAATGAGCAAAACGCCTTAAAAATGAATTTGAAAAGTCAGACAGCAAACAGCCAGGAAGGGGCATATTTATGGCCCTCAAAGGAACATTAATTTACCCACATTTATAAAATTAGGGTTCATTTTCCAGAAGACAGAGTCCTTTTGTGGTTTCACTCTCTAGCCGCAAAACTTAGTCTCACCAGGGAATTGCTGGTGTTGTCTGGGAACTGGAACCTCAAGAAACCTGAATTTTGTTCGTTTATTTGTCACTTATTCATCAACAACATTTCCTTATTATCATTTTAAATTCCTAAGTAGGTGTGGAGCTTGTCTCATACTCTTCTGATGGAGTTTATATGGGGCTTTTTTGAGGCACATAAATTAATTGGGTTTTTATTGCACATAAAAATATTTCCCAAAATAAATGCTATAACTGAAAACTGTCAGAAATTCAGGCCTTGATCCTGCAGTGGGACAGGATCCATTATACTGCTATAAAACATTGCTTAATTCAGTAGCCTGGAAAGGTTCCTCCAGCCTGAGCCCTCTGAGGTGGGTGTTCAACCCCAATCTGTCCCTCTCCATGACTGGAGGGAGCTCAGCCCCTTAGTGCCACTGAGGTCTGCCCAGGTGTTGGAAAACACGTTCAAACATCCTGATGAGAATGAAAAAAAACCAACAAAAATCCCACCAAAAAATGTGATTTTTTTTTAATTTCAAATTTCCCTTTTCATTGTAATCATGAAAAGTCAAAGGAAGATACTAATTTATATAGAATTGTCATTGACAAAATACTTTTTGACCATTCTTTCTGCAATTACTTGTAATGCGAGGGGTTTTTGGCCTTAAATGTTATGATCTCGTTCTACTCCTGTGGGTCTTCTGAAATGGGGACAGCACTCAATGCTGGGAATCCCAGAAAATGGATTCAGCTGGTCACCAGTCGAGAATTTGAATTTTTCCTCTGTGTTTGTCCTCTGTGGAGGAGCTGCCATCCTGGTGGGAGCTGCAGAGCTCTGGGATGAACTCTTTCTCATCCTACTTCCAACGTGGAGATGGGGTGGCTGGGAGGAGCTCCAGACCCAAACCGTGACCCCAAACCACCTGTCAGCCACAGTTCCTGGGGAGAGGGAAGTGCTCCAGACCCAAACCACGGCCCACAACCAGCAGTGGTTCCTCAGGACATGATGGTTTCCACTGGGAGAGAAGGCTTCTGTACCAGTTTAACACCAGAAGCAATAAATCTGTGTAATCACAAGTAGTCAGAGCCTTAATCGGACCTATTTTATTGCCTATTTTGTAGTTTTTGATGGCTGGAAGCATCTGGGGCTGGAGGAACTGCAGTGCTCTGCTCCTCCTGTCCAAAGAATCACTGGTGGAAAAGTCTTGCCTTGTGTGGTAGCGTTGGGAGGGATCACAACAGTGAAAAATTTCATAATAAAAAAAATCTAAAAAAAAGAGGAATTCATAATAAAAAAAAAAATAAATAAAACCAATCAAGTTCCTTATAAGGCCTGAGTCCATAAAACTTCCAATAATAATTAAACTTTTAGGATAAAACACATGAAAATTACTTCAAAAGACTAGTAAGACCTGCGCTCTGATCCTCAAGTTGTACAAGGAAAATGTGTTAAATATTCTCCTTTTTTTTTATTTTGTTACATTTTTGCTCCATTGCGCATACTCAGGAGACCCCTTTATTTCAAATTTAAAATAGTCCATGAAAATCTGTATTGACGTAATAGCTTATTAGGCTACAAGCAAAATATTCCCAGAACTAATTTTTAATTAATATAGTTCACTGAAAACTTATAAAAGATTCATACATAATATGATAAAAGAAATAAACATCCTCAATACCATGTTAAGTTTCTTTTCTTTGTAAAACATTGGGTTTTTTCCTCTGCTACCAGCACAATAAAACCTGCTCCTACAAAACTGACTTGTCTTTGGCAGCTCTGTCAGATGTGGTATTTTCTGATACATAAAACGGTGCTTATTAATTCAGAGTCAGATTCTGACACCTTTTCTCGCTTTGGGCACTGCCTTTCATAAACAGCTCCATATTTTTAATCCAGACTTCCTTGGAGTTTGTCACTGTCCCTCTAAGAACTGCTACAGAGCTGGTGGAGGCCACTGGAAATCATCTCATTGACCTTCGTGAGTTTTGTGTCAGTCACAAACACAGGCTGAGAGTTGGGATTGTTCATCCTGGAATAGTGAAGGCTCCAGGGAGAGAGGGCTGGAAAGGGACTTGGAAAAAGGGCCTGGAGGGACAGGATAAGGGGCAATGGCTTCCCACTGCCAGAGGGCAGGATTAGATGAGATATTGGGAAGGAATTCTTGGCTGTGAGGGTGGGAAAGCCCTGGCCCAGAGAATCTGTGGCTGCCCCATCCTTGGAAGTGTCCAAGGCAGGTTGGACAGGGCTTGGAGCAACCTGGGCTAGTGGAAGGTGTTCCTGCTCATGGCAGGGGGTGGGATAGGATGGTCCTTAAGGTCCTTTCCAACCCAAACCATTCCACGATCGTATGATTGTATAAAGTAATAAAAAAATGCAAAATTTGACAAGAATTGATCTCATCTCTCTGCAGTCACATCAAAGTGAGGTACCAAGTCCAAGCTCACTGCAAGAAGTTCCCTCTGTAAAGAAGTGAGGAGAAATTGATATCTCAGGGGATGTTTTTTGGCCCCATCTCTGGCAAAGGAAGGTGAGTGTCAGGATTGCTAAGCAGGAAAGTGCCTTAAATCAAGTGCCCTCTTGGGGGGTGAAAAGTTGGTCCCACCTGCAGGGTCTGCAGATTTTTAACCTTTAGAAGGCACAGGGAGAAATCCCTGGAGAAATATGAAAGTCTGTCTTGAGCCTTCCCAGGAGGGATGACCTTCTGTGACCTGTTTGGCACAAAATACTTGATTTTTGCCCTAAAAAAGCAGCTGTTAAAGGGTAGTATCTGACATTGAGTGTTGAGCTGCTTTGAGAAGCCCTTTTCTCCTCGCTCTCTTCCCTCCCCCAAAGTCTTCCCCAGACATAAATCATGCCTTTCATTTTGAGTTCTCTTTATTTCAGCCTGTGCACAATTCCCATTTGCATCAGAAGTTTCCACTGTGGAATTTGATGCAAAAGTTAATCTGGGACAGCTCGAGAATAAAAACTGGGGGCTCTTGGTCGTCGGTCAGTCGGGATGGGACCGCCTGGGTGGGACCGACCACAGCTGGGCCATTCAGTAATAGGGTGGAGGCTTTACTGCCTCATCCTTCCTTGTTCTGGCAAGGACAGAAGAGGAATTAAAGGAAGGCTGACAACCTGGATTCCCATTTCCTGCGCATTATTCCTGGTAGCTGCCATTGCCTCTGCAGTCGCCCCAAACAAAGGCTGTGTCACGTTTCTCCTGAAGTGATGACAATTGAAGATGTTGATTTTTATGCAGCTCTGATCAAACTTTGTTGCTTTTGTTTAAGGAAAAGACGCTCACATTCCTACTGAAACTGTTCGGCTGAACTTCACAGCATGAGATGTTCCCAGGAGCCCGAAGGGGATTTGGGTGTTGAGCTCCTGGCACTGGTGCTCCTGACTGAGGGGCCAAAGCTCCTGCTGGTGGACAGAGGAAGGAAGAAAAGCAGAGATTTATGTTTTTATAACTCTTAGCAGAAACATTAAGAAGTACAGACTGAATTACAGCTGGCAGAGCAGCCTCAAGGGTTGGGCTGAGGGGTCTCTCGCCTCTATCCCCAGAGGCATCCCCAGGTGCCAGAGAACCTTCCATATATATTTCAAGAATTGCTAAAATCAGTAAACTCTGTGTCTTAAAAACTCCAAGTATTTCACTGGGGAAGGTCTGATCCATTAAAATCTCCTTGGTGGGCACTTGTAAATGGTTACTGTCCCAGCCTTCTGTTCCTTACATCAGCAGGGTGTCCACTGAAAGAGTGAGGTGAAAATCTTGGCCATCTCCTGGAAGATCTTTCCTAATTAATGCAATTGAGTATCTCAGTCTGAGTCAGGATAACACTATGTATTTAATAGGATTTAGTCCTTTGAATTCTTGATATCTATAGCTCCTGTGTGGCTTTAATATACTCAGCATTTTTCAGGATTAGGTGTTAAGGGCTTGATCCCAAAACGTTTAAAATCAATAGGTGTTTTCCTTTGGCTTCAGCGGGCTTTGGTTCAGCCTCTAAATATCAGTCGATGCTTTCTGATCTGAGTACAGAAAAATACTTTTAAATTGTATTTCCAAAACTCTTATTGCTTACTTTACACCACATAACTTCTTGAACTCTGTGTAGATTTGAATAGGGAAATATTAACCAAAACAATAATGATATTATTAGTTGAAGTTTTAGCTTATAAACTCGATTAAAAAAGTACCATTGGGTATTCTTTAATATTATAGAAGAAGAATGATTAATTTAAGGTTCAGGTGCAAGACAAGGTCAGGAAAGAATTGTTACTGTATACAGTGAGCATTTCAAGATGAATTTGTAGTTTGAAGTATCATTTTATGATGCATTTTCTGTTTTGTTATCAGGGGAAGTATGATGGGTGACATACGAGTGATCACAGTGTTTTGGTGCAATGTTCTGTGATGGGCTTTTCATAAAAATTAGCTGACAATGTCATGAGTATACAAGTAAATTTATAGCTTTCATACTGGACTGCCATTCCCAGAGCTATTTCCAATCACTTGGGCTTTTTATTAAGTTTATTGTTCTTTTATTGTTCAGTGGAGTGTAAGCAGCGAGATTACAAATAAATGTAAGTTGCAGTGGGTATGAAGTCAGGCTTGCAGAATTAGGGAGAGCAGAAATTAATTTGAATCATTGGTGGTAGGAGATTCCACATCCTGACACTGCCTGTCAGATCCATGGAATCAGAGTCTGACATGACCCTCCTGCCATAGGCACCACCCAAAAACAAAGTCTCACTTGTGCTTCCAACATCCTGACCACTTTTTCCCCTTTTTTTGCTTATTTTTGTTGCCCAGTTCACTCTCCACTATCTTTCTTCTTCTTATTCCAGCACTCTCTTGCAGCAAAACAACCTCAACACATGAAGGCATTGAAGTTTCTCATTTTTGCGTCATTCTCATAATATCTCCAGCACAAAACCTTCCGCATTTATTTCCTTCTCCTTTTTCTCCCCTCAAACAGTGAATACTTTATCATTTTGGTTAATATCCTGACCAGCAGAGCAGAAAATCAGACTCATAGCTTTTAATGACACATTTTCAACTGCAAGTTAGTAAAAAAAAAAATCATTTTTATGTGGTTCTCCAATACTTATACAGACTTGGAGAAACATAATTAAAATTTGTGTTCCTTCTTTGTTATTACTGCTGTGGACTCCACTTAAACTGGATGCTGTTTGTCTGGGCAATCAGACAATAGCTGGAATCCAAAAGCAAATCGATTTGCTGTGTGGCTTGTGCTATTACTTAAGTTATAAATAAAATGATTTTTCCCAGATGGCTCCCTGATGGCCCTGCTCTCTTCCCGGTACCAGCTACAGCTTTTCATCCCTGCTGCATCTCCCTGGTGCATTCCCACGGCCACTTGCACCTCCAGCCTTCCTCAGGCGCCACACCACCACTCCAGTCTTTCCCCAACCGCCCAGAGCTTTGGCTGGAGAGAAGGTGAACAAGATTGAGATGGGATTTATTTGGATCCCAGGATGGCCATGGGACTCCTCCTGAGGCCAGACCTTGCCAGAGGAGCTGCAAAAACCACTGTCCTGGTTTAGCTTTGGAGGACCAGTATCAAACTCTAGTGAAAGGATGTTTGAGTTGAGATCGGAAGCGATTCCAAAGTTTTACACCCCAGCCTGAGGGCAGTGCCAGGTTTTTCCCTTTCTCTCTGCCAGCTGAAGATGCCTGTGACAGGAGATGCCTAGCCAGGCTCCCACTTCTGGTACCAGCCCTCATCACTTCCTGCATCCCTTCCTTATCCTTTACTCTGATGAATAAACCTGTTGAAGGTGATGGGACCACGCGCTGGTGAGGAATGAAGTGACATTTCAGGTGGCAAGTTGGTCTCCAAATTTATTTTTCCAGTGCAAACATTTTGAAAGAGAAAGCCCAGCTTTTCTCAAAGTTTTCTATTTATTTCATGGGTAAATCTTCCTTCCAAAAATGTGGGCAGGGCACCACTGGAAACTATAAATATACATCTGAGAGCATACAACATACACTGCCCATGCTTTGGTTTCATTTTGCCTTTTCAAGATGACTAAAATCATTAATCTTACAGGCTATATTTGTGTATATTTGTTTGTGTTTTTTTTTAGAAAACAGGGAAGATGTACCTGGTAATCACACGGTGTTCGTAACAGAAGGAAAACAATTATGAGGAAAACAAGTATATTGGAAAAATGATGGGACTAAAAATAAATATTTTTCCATGAACACACAAGAACTATATTGAGAATTACAGGCAAAAAAAATCAATAAAAAGTAGTATATAATAGCCATAGAGTTCAAACAAAGTGCATTCATTCCCTAGTCCCTAGGAGGACCCCTGATATATATGTGCAAAACTTAATGAAAATCAGACTTTGTCGTGTCATCAAAAACAGCAAAGAAGTTGGCTGAGTTTTCCTTACATTTTGGCTACTCATCGCTCCATAAATATAGCACCTATTTAAAGCATCAAGCCTTGCTCACATTAAAGTGAGCTGCAAACCTCAGACAAACTTTGGCACAGTTTTGGGGGCCCCAGTACTTGCTTTCAGCTGAGTGTGTCCCACATGGGGCTACAGGTTTGCTCTGGGATGATCCAGGTGGTGGGACACGGGGGCACCCCCTGGAATCCTGGAGTGGTTTGGGTTGGAAGGGACCTTAAAGCCCATCCAGTCCCACCCCCTGCCATGGGCAGGGACACCTTCCACTAGCCCAGGTTGCTCCAAGCCCCGTCCAACCTGGCCTTGGACACTTCCAGGGATGCAGAAGACACAGCTTCTCTGGGCAAACTGTGCCAGGGCCTCACCACCCTCACCGGGAAGAATTCTTTTCCAATATCTAATCCAAACCTACTCTCCATCAACGGGAAGCCATTCCCCTTTGTGCTGTCCCTCCAGGCCCTTGTCCCAAGTCCCTCTACAGATCTCTTGCAGCCTCTAAGAAATAATGACATGTGTCTCCTCGGTAGGTTGGCTTTCAGCCATGGCTGTGGTTCTCATTTCTATGTATATTCACAAAACCCAAGTGTATTTTTTAACAATATCTATGGTTTGATTTAGGTTATAAAGAGCTTTTTGACTTTTTTTTTTTGGTTTTCACTGCAGAAGAATGTTCTGCTTTAATCCCCCCCCCCGGGCAACGCCCGGGTCCTTCCCTCCTGATTCTAAATGTTCAGGGAAGATGTGGTGCATATCCCTGCACAAAACTCCCTGTGGGTACTGGGGCAGGGTGGTCCCTTCCAGTGCAGCCTGCAGAACACCCTGTGCCCATCCATCCCACCCTGGGATCCAGCTCCGTGGTCTTCCAGGTCCTTCACAAAATCTGGGTCCTCAATCTCATTCAGAAACATGGAATTATCTGAAGTCAACCCAAGATGTGCAGAGTTTTACTACAAAGCTGCCACATGACTTGCTGCAGGAGTAGAGTAATTTTGTGCCTCAGTCATCCAGGAAATATTTGATTAATAACAAGTTGGAATATTATGTGATCATAGTATTTTTTAAGGATCCAGACACTTTTTCTTCATATGGTAGTTTCATCAACCCTCTTTCTCTCTCCCCGCTGACACTTAATGACCTTCAACCTACAAACTAACAATTTTTGATGAAGTCAAAGAAAATATAATCCTGAAAACATTCCTACTTAATTAAATTTAAGCTGTGAGACCCCAAGCCAAGGCCAGTTGAAGACAATGTGAGCCTTTTTGTTTGTTTCCATGGGTTTTGTCCACTGTTGTTTGTGATGGAGGCTCATCAGGAGTGCTGCAGTCAGGAATCCATCCATCAGAGCCTCTGCTTTGCTTCACTTGAAAAAAAAAAAGTTTATTTTGCTCATGGAAAGAGTACGGGAAAGGATGAGAATGGAGACATCCATTCTGGCTCCAAGCCAACCCAGCTTGGCCAAGAGGCAAGTTTCCTATAATTTAGAGATACACTACAAGAAGGAAAACCTATTGTTGTGCCAGCTTTTGCAACTTGAAAAAGAAAAAGGGAAAAAAGAAAAGGAAAAGAAGAGAAAAGGAAAAGAAGAGAAGAGAGCAAACTATAACTTCTTAAATTAGTTTCCAAATTAATTCTTAGAACTTTCTTTTCCAGAAGACAGGCTGGCTCCTCTCGCAGTTCTGATACAATGGCTGGCTCCAGGGCAGGCACCCTCAACAGCACTTGTGCAACTCCTGAGATGAGTAATCTTTGCTTTTGTCCCACTCACATGAGTAAGGGATACTTAAGTAAGAAATGGTTGAAGGGTCTGGCATGCTGACAGCAGTGGAGGAATGAGTTGAGCAATGGCTTTGCAGGGTGGCTGACAGCAGCTCTATAAACTTGCCAGGAATTTATTCCACAGAGATTTTAGGCACAGGCACAGCAGTGACCCTGGACTCAGTAGGCAACTGGTCGTAGAATCACAGAACAATCTACGTTGGAATGGACCTTAAAGCTCATCCAGTCCCACCCCCTGCCATGGGCAGGGACACCTTCCACTAGACCAGGTTGCTCCAAGCGCCACCAACGTGGCCTTGAACACTTAAGGGATGGGTCATCCTCGCCTTCTCTGGGCAACCTGTTCCAGTTAGTGCCTTCCGTTTTTGTTCAAAGAGTTTCCTTCAAATAGCCAAATTAACGATAATATCATGTTTTTAAATTTATCACATCTATAGAGGCAAAATACCAACATGATTGTGGCATTGTTGAGGAGAAAAACACACCTTGCTAATGCACCTAATATTTGAAATCTTGGATTACTGAGCTTCAAGATTTCAGTTTAAACTTGCAAAGTTTATAGCTGGATAAGCAGGTATTTTATATAAGATCTTCCTGAGTGCACTTCTCAGCTGATAACATTTATAAATAAACAGTATCTATAAGTTTATTCACCTTTCTGGAGTTTTTTTAATAGGAATTAGTGAGGCTGAATCTCAAGGGACAGCTTTATTTTGTTAAACCTCTAACACATTTTGTTTCATGTTGAGTCTCTGGGCGCTCTAATACGTTTTGGGTGGGTAGTGTTTCCATACGTTACTACTCCATTCATAATCCATTACTTGGATAATTCCTCATTTGTGAGACCTGGAGAAATTATGGTATTCACAAGCATTTTTTGAATATTTATATAATGTCATAGCGGGGCTTAGTATATCAGTTGGCTGGAGACAAAGGCAGGATCCTCAGTTATTCTCATACTTAAGTACCAGTTTGATTCCTTGGCAAAAATGTAAATTGCAGCATTGGAAGGCAAAGAATTATTGAACAAGGGGATTACATTGCAAAGCAGTTATTTCAACAGCTGCTGCCCATAAGAGGGGATCAGAATTTTGCAGGGATGTAATTTTCCTGTGCAGAACTATTTTACAAAGTTAAGAATATCAGCACAATTAAGAAGACAAACATCCACCAAATTCCATGTGCTGTGCCAAGCGTGAGTTGTCCTCATGGCTGCAGTCCCTGAGCTGGAGCTGCTCCCTCACAGAGCAGCAGATAATGGTTTGGTGTTTTTAAGGAGAGCTCACGTTGAGCAGCAGTCTGGCCTCTTCAATAGTCAGAGACTGGAGTTGTCCAGATACAATATTCCTGGAATTTCTCCTCATGCTGTTATCCCTGTCGTTCCCAGCGTTCCCACTGCTGTTTCTGGCCGGTGAAGTTAATCTCTGCTTCTACTTAAAGGCTTTATTTTCTGGCATGAAGGGCCCCTGCCTTCCATAGCCTGAGGACATCCAAGTGTCACCGGCAGGTGAACGGCTCCTCGGGCGGATCCTGGGATTATTCCGTGGGAAAGGTTAACGGCCGTAATTTTGCACTTGGCCATTTCCATCTGATCATATAGATGATGTTTACAGAGGAGAAAAAACACAATTCATTTCACTTCTCAGAAGGGAAAGGAGTAGTGCAGACTAGGGAAGGGAGTTGTCACAGATCACACAGAGAACCAGGCTCAAAATTCAGAATAAATATGTCTCCTGAATCCAATTTCCAGTTCCTGGATAGGAGGTATTTTTCCCTGTCTCCTTCCTTTGTAGCAGGAGCTCTGTTGTTACAGTTACTAATGGTTTGCAGTCATGTGGTTCTTACACCAGCGTGCAGTACAACCAAGAGGTGTAACAACAAGGTTTCAGTAAATAATCCAGTTTGCAAGCTGACATTCAGGAGGAGTTTATTTTATGTAAATAAGGTCAGTTGCAGAGACTCCTCCTGGTTCTGGGACCCATTGCTTGGGAAGGGAATATTGGAAGGGGAACAGAGAGTGGGAAGTGCCCACACAAATACACGGCTGGAATGAAATACAAACACCAATGTGAAATTTTTTCCCTTCAAAAATTGTACTCTACTCACAGGTAAAAGACATCTCCCCATATAGTCAGGAAACAGTAAATAATCCTTTGGAGAAATTGAGGACAGTCACAGAATTGCCCATGACGCTATCTCAGAAAGAAAGGTTCCATCCTACATCTGGGTATTCCCTGGGATGAACTGTTCCCATGTCATAAACCGGGGACCAAAGTCCTCTGGCATAGAATTACAGAATCACAGACTGGTTTGAGTTGGAAGGGACCTTTGAGACCATCTTGTTCCACCTCCTGCCATGGGCAGAGACGCCTTTCACTAGCCCAGGTTGCTCCAAGCCCCATCCAATCTGACCTGGGACACTTCCAGGAATCCAGGGACAGCCACAGCTTCTCCAGGTACCCTGTGCCAGGGCCTCACCACCGTCACAGGAAGGAATTCCTTCCTAGGATCTAATCTAAATCTACCCTTGTTCAGCTTAAAACCATTCCCCCTTGACATCTGAATGGAAACACGTAGTGAAGGTTGTAGGTTGTCAGGACATTGGATTCCACATCCCACAGCAACGGAGGACTCGGGTTTGCATGTATTTGGGAAGCCTCATGAGGATCTGGAGTTTATCTGTGGTAGTTTAATCTAATAAGAAATACTCTATACAAAGGCCTTTGCAAACACTAGTGGGAATTAGTCTTATGTAGAGAAACTACTGAAAATTATTTAAATTGCAATGTAAGAATTTACTTTTCCTGGAATGAAATCAGTGTCCTTACCCAACCGAGGTCATTTGCCTGCTCCGCAGAGCAGTGCTAAACCCAGAATCATCACCAGGCTTGACTGTTGGCTTAACTTTAGTCACAGCCTTACTAACCCTGCTCAGAAGTGCCCAGTTTACTTAACTGGGTTGCTAAAGGGTGTCCTGAGTGCCTGTTCTGGTGCTCAGTCAAAGTTAATGGTATAAATCCATTATTTTTAAGGAACATGACCAGGGTTCTTTGGTTCCTGCTAAGAAATCCAAGCAGGGTAAGGTTTTTTTTCTATAGGGCTTGAATTTAAGTAGAACTGTTTTTATGGGAAGTGTGATGTTGCACGTATCGATTTGGCAACTGGGGAGACAGTGTTAGTGGGTGACCTTGAAAAATGTGATAAGTGGCAAGGGTGCTGAAAGGTTGAGGCACAAATGGGGTGGCTAAAAGCATATTTATTTCTAGCCTGTGCTGATAGCGAGGGGTGAAGTTCATGGATCTCCTCTCCATAAGAAGAAGCTCCTCAGTAGCCATGGAGTACTTTCCACCACGTTCTTCTCAGCTCTGCAGAGAAAATATTCACAGCTGTAACAGGGTTATGTGAAACCTGACAGCAGTGAACCTGAGAGACTTAAAAAGAAAAATAAAGGAGGAATTTTAAAAATGAGACCCATAACTACTCCAGTTTGTGTTGAAAATGACATAGAAAAAGGTTAAAAATAGAAAAAAAATTTGAGTAAAATTGTAAACATTAATTTTACTCCACGTTTAGAAGATGCACGTGAGTGTAGTGTGCAACAGCAGAGTAAGGAAATTACCAAACATTTCCAACCCCATTCTGTCTGAGATGGAGCAAACACCCCCCCCAGGGTGCAGATGGTTCCTGTGCTACTTAGGCATCCATATAAATGTTTCTGTTTGCCAGATTGAAGCTGGCTGTTAATGGTTTATTAATTCTCAGCACAGTGATAATTTAGTGGTTTCCCCAGTAAATTAGTTTGAACTCTTCAAAGAAAACTGAAAGGATCAGTCCCTACCCCTGAAAACTATCCAGTGCTTGGGCACAGGAGTGTGGCTTGGTCAGCTCCTCCAGCTAATCAGGGATTAGCAGGAAAATACAAAACATGGATAAAAAAGTTTATAAAATGTTATCGATGTCACAACTTCGTATTGCAAGAACACTGAGGTTTGTCTGAGCATCAGGGAATGAATTTATGGCTCTGTGTCATTAGTGCAGCAGTGGTGGGATGTCATCTCCTGGTGGATCCCAGCCAGCTGAAGGAAACAGGAAATCGGGGGACTCGGAGATGGAGGCTGCAGGAAAAAAATAGGCTTGATGAGTCTTCTTGCTGAAACATTTAAATAAAACTGTGCTTGGAGATACTGATGTGACAGCTAGAAAAGGAAGAAATCCCCCATCTCATGCTGGCTACAAAATGTACTGGAGGTTTCACCTAATTCTGGGAAATGTTAAGGAAGAGAGTCAGAAAAATGGGAACACAAAGTGTCATTCATTGAGACTCCCTGAGTTCTAAGAAAAATGTGAAACCTCTGATGTTCCAAAAAATCAGAGTTCTGCAATCAGGACATGTGTTGCTCTGAGTAGTTAAAATAACAGAGAAAAAGGAAAGCAGCTGTCTAGTGTAAGATTTCTGCAATACTACAAGTGGTCTGGACACCAACTGTCAATATTCCTTATTTTCCAGGGGAATATTTGCTGTGTTCCCTCATAATTCCTCTAGAAATTACTTGTCTTTAAAAAGCACTCCCAAAGAAAATAAAAGTTGTGCTCTTATTATTCTTTCTCCAATGTCTGTACTGCTTTTGAGCATTTGCATTCCCCTCCCTGGAAGTGTCCAAGCCCAGGTTGGACGGGGCTTGGAGCAACCTGGGCTAGTGGAAGGTGTCCCTGCCCATGGCGGAGAGTGGAATGACATGATCTTCAAGGTCCCCTCAAACCCAAACCATCCTGGGATTCTGTGATTCCATGATTCTCTACCACCTGGGGTAGGCAAATGCAAATTTTTGGATAAACTTTAAAATAAAACCAGGGGATGTGTTTAATTAATACAGTGGTTGATAAAGGCCCTCCCTCCCTGATCCATCAACTAATAGCTTTGTAATCAAGAGGTTTAAGGGAAAAATCAACAAATACATAAACTTGGATTCTTTGTATTTGCCTTCTGGGCTGTGAGGCTGCTTTGCAGTTGGAATTTTTCTCTACGGTCGTGGAAATTGGATAGTGTTTGTTGTTGCAGTGGCATTTGAGAGCCTCAAGGAATCAGGTGGTTCTGAGTTAAACTTCACAAAGATACACGAGATGTTTTTGGCACGGTGCTACACACCAAGTATTGTCGCATTATTTCATGTTTCCCTCAATGGGAAAGTCCCAAATACATCCTGTTTTTAAGTTGTATGTTAGAGGAATAATAGGCTTCTGGAGACAGATTAATTTATAAAGTGAAGAACTAAAATTCCTCCTTCAAAGATGAGACACTCATTTGAAGTCCTCGCATTGTTGCAGGCACAATTGCTCCTCACTGCTTTATTTATCTCCAGGACTTGCATTAATTAGTACTTAGAAATGCTTTTGAAGAGTTTCATTCATCGAGTTCTTACTGACTGCAACAAGACCATCTTTTAAAGCTACAACTTACCTCATCCAAGCAGAGCACACTGGAGGTTTAACCTTCTTGGATAGCTTTAATATTTTTGTCACTGCTATCAGCTTCTCTTGGAAAAAATAAATTAAATATAAACCAAAACTTCACAGTTAAGCCGCACAGATAGCATTTATTTAGCATATAACAGCATAAATGCAATATTTTCTTTTTGGTATTTATGCCTCCTGAACCTGACAAATCTGGAGCTTTTTGAGGAATTGCTGCCTTTTCCACTTGCCAACTTTTTGGTTGCTGTCATCTCTGGCTCCTCTGTCCCTTCGCTGTTTCAAGTGCAATTCAGTTTATTTTTCCTTATCTATAGGTTCAGACTGAGATGTGTCCATAGATCACAGAATCCATAAGGTTGGAAAAGCCTCTGAGACCATCAAGTCCAACCATTCCCCCAGCACTGCCAAGCCCATCACTGACCATGTCCCCAAGTGCCATATCCACACTTTAAGGAATTTCAGTTCAAAGTCTATGGGCACACAGATGAAATATCTGCATTAGGAAATACTATTCCAGGATCCTCTGAGGTTGGAGAATGTAGGGTTTGGAATAGCGTCTGTATTTCATGTGCTCAAAAGACAGTCTTGGCTGAACACCCAAGTTATTTCACCTTCTGGAATAATTGATCTTTTACTGAACTTTAACATAATTAATGCCTTTTTTTGGGGGATGGTATGATGTGGTGGTTATTCTGTCTGGTTGATTTACCCCAAGAGAGCATTGTC
The DNA here is from genome assembly GCF_003984885.1 of Neopelma chrysocephalum. Lineage (NCBI taxonomy): Eukaryota > Metazoa > Chordata > Aves > Passeriformes > Pipridae > Neopelma > Neopelma chrysocephalum. The sequence goes on along the minus strand of NW_020897747.1, from coordinate 637,354 downwards.
TGGATTCAAACCTGGGAAGTGTCTTTGTCTCTCTCTGTGGTCAGTGGCAGGAGCCAGAAGTTGCCCAAAACCTCCTGGTCAATTTGTTTTTTGTGGTCCCTAAAACACCTGCAGCTCTTCACCTTTGACATGTGGAACACTATGGACATGGTTTGGTCTGTCCCTGATCTACATCTTTCCCTGGCAGGTATTTCCAGGTCCAAGAGAATAACTTGTGGAAGGGACTTGCTCACAGCTCTGTTCCTGTCAGTCAGGGCAGGGTTTGTGCCAACACCATGCCATTGGCACAACAAGAGAAGGTTTTGGGGCCTTGGAATGCCTGGTATTGCTCTGATGTGAAGGAATGTGTTGGATTTCCATGCCTGGACCTGAGAAGTCTCTGGGGTCCAGGTCCAGCTGTGCAGTCAGCCCTGCTGTGAGCAACAGGTTGGATGGAATAACTTCTAGAGTTCCTGCCAGCCTCAGTTATCTAATGGATCTAGAAACCCACCTCTCCTTTGCTCTTTTTGGTTGCTCTTACAAGGAAATATTTGCCCTTCTGAAACTTCCGTGCTGTGTTTCCTGTGAATTTCGATATGGGACTCTGGGTCTGTCATGTGGAAGGGGGATAGTCATGTGGAGCAGAAATAGCCATTTCACCTGGGTTTTCTTCCTTATTTTTGATCCTTTTACAGTTTAATTTTTAGGAATATGCAATAGTCATAGAAACAACCCTTTTCTGAGGAACCATTAGTCCTTTGTCAACTGTCAAAGAACCTGAGGGGCTTTGGGGCTTTGGACCTTCATCTCCTGTCTCGTTGATGTAATGCTGAACACGACAAGGACCTGCATGTTCTGAGATAATTCCAGTCCTTTGTGAGGGGCAGAGGGTGGGGTAGCTGTCCAGGTCCAGGGGCAGCTGGCAGAGGGTCCCTGACATCCCCAGGTGATGCTGCCTGGCACAGGTCCTGCAGACCCCCTGGCCAGCCACTGCCAGGATTGATCTGTTTCCCTTTTCCTTCCAAGTTTGTCATAAGGGATGAAGAGTTAAAGCTTCTTCCCTCAATGTTAACATTCCAAGCTGGATGAGAGGTGCTTTTAAACCAAAGGGAAGAGCAAAGAAGAAGAGAAATAAAGAAAAGTGCTGACTTTATTCTCAACCTGGGGAGTCCTACGTGGTGAAGGGAAGCATCTCCCTGCCATGGTACTGCAGCAAATTTCAGGAGGAAAATGGTTATTTCTTCTCTCAGGCCCAGCCATTTGTCACAGTTATTGAGACACTCTCCTGCTCCACTAACTCTTGCAAAACTCACTGAAGTTGGGAAAGCTGAGGTGCCTTAAAGTGAAACCCACTTTCTGCTTGCAGAAAGCAGGAGGGGGCATGAAATCTGAAGCTTTTGAAATGGAGATACATTTTCTTTACTTTTTGCAAATAAGTCAGGATTCACAAAGCTGAGAACAGAATCAAAGGAGAAGGAAAAGAAGGAAAAGTTGAGGACTATTGGCTGTGACATGGTCCAGCTCCTCTGGGGAGGGGACCCCAACTCCAGTGGGTGAAGTGGAGTTGGTGAGGGTTGGCTGTAAGGTGCCCACCCCATCTCATGGATGTGAAGAGAGAAGTGCTGATTTACAGATGATGGTATGGAAAATTGTTGATCACTAAAAGGCAGATGAGGCTTTCCTGGGGCTGTTGTTATTTACGAGTCAGGGTGTAATATGTTACTGTCCTAGTCCAATGCCGACTGGAAGTGGCGTCGTTCTGTTCTGGAGTCAACCCAGAAATTAATTTACTTGTCTGAAAGCAAAACCTACCTTATCTGCTCCCACGTGTTTTATTTACTGCTCCATCTTTTTGGAGCTCTTTGTCAATAGATTTACAAATACTGTCCGTTAGAGAGGAATTCTTTGGAAGAATTTTTTATACGGGATGTTTCCAGTGATCCTTCTACCTTGTACTTAATGTGCAATGTTTATTTATTGCTGTGTTGTATGATTGCAATAAACAATTGTAGCTGTCAGTTCCTTCTGATTAAATACCGTATTTGTTAAATAAATAAAATGATAGTAATGAACTGGGCCATTCTTTGGTTGTAATGTATGACTTTCATATTTCTGACACTTGGGAAGATATATGAAATGCTGATGTGCAAGAGAAGGCTTGTAAATCAAAGGGAGCTGGAAAAGATTCGGATCTGCTTCCTAGCAGAGGGTCATCTTTGCCATTAGAAACTCTGAGGGTACTTTTGACTTCTCTCTGGGCCAAGATGTGCTGGTTTGAGTAGGAAGCCGGGCCCAGAGGACGTTCATTAACAGCTCGTGAAGGAAGGATTTTAAGACACACGAGCTCTCCCAGGATATGCAGAAAGATTTGTGCTCACAATTAATGGGTCAAGGTGCTGGGTCAGGATCACACGTGGCATCTCCAGCCATGTTTCCCACGAGCAGCACCCCCAGGTTGTCTTTGCTGTAATGATTAGTTATTGGTCCCAGCAGAGCCACAACTGAGGTGCAGTGATTTTTTCCTCCTCAGATCCGACCATAGATAATGCTGAGGTGCAACGGGCAGATACTGCCATGTGTGCTTTTTAATTAAACAATTGATTTTATTTTCATGCAAATTGAGCTGTGCTGTTTAAGCTAGGTGGTTAATGCTGTGGGTTTCTCTGCTGGTGGAATTAAGGTGTTAAGTTTGGTTGCTGGAGGTGTTTCCAAGAGCTTCCTCGCAGCAGAGCTCAGCAATTCCCACAGATTCAGTAATTCATGTGCAAGGTACTCTCACACCTCCTCTTCATTTTATTCTCAGTATTCCGCAGAGCAACCTTATCTCCACCTATCAATTATGGTGGTATTAATTTATATCGCTCTGTATATCTCTCTTACTTCGCTGTTTGTCGCGTTCTTACTTAAAATATGTCAACGTCCCTGAGTCGGGTTCTGCAAAATGAGGCCAGAACTGAACATTGTGGGTTTATTTATGTGCTCACACCACAGCAGAGGGTTGTGGGTTTTTTTGGTTTGTTTGTTTTTTTTTTTTGAGAGGACTTAAATAATGAACAAAAATAAGATTTAAAAAAGTTGTCAGAAGAGTACCCAGAGATACTGTGCAAACAGGAAGCGTTTTGATTATGTTCGCTGGTGCAAAATTAGTAAAGAGTTTGAAATCGTCTTGTGCTTACAGATTCCATTGTTTTCAAAGAATAATTCCATCTATTTTAACATTTTCAAGTATAATTCCATTGGTAATAGCTCTTCCTTTGATTGTGCACTGCGCTAATTGAAAGGTGTGGTGCAGTGTCTGTTTTGGCAGTTATGCTTATATCTTTTGTTTAAAAACTCAAAGTGTTGGCTTTCCTGTCCAGCCTTCCTTAGTATATTCTGTTTTGGTGATGTGATGACAGACTTACAGTGTGTTTCCTTGTGTGTATGGTAACAGATGTTTATGTGAATAACAGACTTTTTTATGAAGGCACACACTTTATAGCCAAATACTAATTAAAAATAATTGCATGTAAGCATTTTTGTTTATTCCCTGTTGTGCATCTTTAATCATTTGAAATCACCTGCAGTTGAAAACTGAGGCAAAGATTTGATACTGCAATTATAAGAGGCCATCTGACTCTATATTAGAAAGAAACAGCAACATATTTGAAGAGGAAATTATTACAAAAAGTGTGTGAATTCCTGCCCTCTTGGAATTTGCTTTTATAGAGGCTGAAAACACCAATGCAGGATTTTGTTAAACTAATAGGAGTTTAAGGTATCTTATCTCCCCAAACAATGGGTTCTTGACTGACATCCTGTTCAGGACATATTCTGTGCACTAATAAGCTCATTACAAATATATTTTAATTAGACGTGTAACAGATGGTTCACAGCAAAGACGGGCAGTAGTACTTTTTAAAGAATAGAAAAAACACAGGTTCTTTTTAAGGACTCAGCATCTCAGTTTGGATTTTATCAATAGCTGATTGAGTTAAGCAAAGGGAAAATTACAGTCAAAGGCACTTGAAATCATGAAAGAAGTAAAAACTAAACAAACCCCAGCAAAGGCAGAGTTAGCAGAAGTGTGTGTGTTCAATAAAGACTAATCAATACTGAAATGAAAGGGACATTTTCTCATGGCTCCACGGCACTTTAATCTTTACACATAAGCAAGAGTTTTGTTTCAGATCCTGCCTGTTGCTGACATGCCACAAGAATTCATTCCCTGTGCTTTCGAGAGGTTTGGATCAGATCCATTATATAAATTAAAAATAAAACACGGGGCCTTACATTGCTCAGTTTCCTTTTCAGAGCACAAGACTTGGGAGGACAAGGAAGAATCCCTCTCCCTGGAGGAGAGAGCGTGCCATGGTCAGTCAAAAGCAAACATCCATGACTGTGTTTCCCAATGTGTTTTCCTGGCTGTGGTGGAGGCAGGAATCTCTCCCTAAACTTCTGCAAGCCTCAGCTCTCCTGTGAATGACATATGATGTTCACAAATAATACAGCAGGTATTAATAACACATAAATCAATAGGTTTATGGATTTATGGAAGTTGTGGTGGTATCAACAGGACACTCAGGTGATGATCCTGGCTCTGCATGTTTTATTTATTGTTTTCATGGAGAAGTGAATGTTTTTGTTTGAAGGTTCCCGGCAAAAGGCATTGCTCTGCACCTCTGTTATCTTGGAAAGAACAGACTCATGAGAGGGAAATGGAGTAATTTAGATAAGTTTCATTGTCACCCCTTCTTGAATTATAGAATCATAAAATTACAAATTTGTTTGGGTTGGAAGAAACCTCAAGACCATTTTGTTCCATCCCCCTGTCATGGACCTTCCACTAGACCAGGTTGCTCCAAGCCCCATCCAACCTTGGCTTTTGCCTGGAGAAGACCTCCATGAAGGAGGGTTTTGGGTAGTTTTGAACAGGAAACAACTCTGAGCACTGTGCAACCTGGTGTGTTCGTTCTCACTATGGAATTAAAGTTGAGAATCAGAGTGACATCTCTTAAGGATATTTTCCTCCCTGCTACTCCAAAGTTGAATCTCTCTTAGGATGACATCCTTGCCCATGGCAGGGGGCTTGGAACAAGGTGATCTTTAAGGTCCCTTCCAATCCAAGCCTTTCTATGGTTCTTGGAAAGGTAGATAATAAACTAAAATGCTGGTGGAGCTCAGGACTGCAGAGACACCATGATCAGAAAAAAAATAAAGGTGGGCAAAGAGTCCAGTGACACTGTCCCACCCTTAGGGTTGGTCTGCTGGGAATTAGCTCTCATATATATATGTATATATATTTATTTTTGTATAGAGCGTAGTAAAGACAACAGTCCAAATGTGTAAGGAAGTGCAGGAGCACACCTGACTGCTCCATGACTCTGTGGTGCCTCCTCCAACCTGTGCCACCATCAAGACCAGCTCTCTCTTCTCAGCAGGTGTGTTCCTGTCATTTAGTCAACTGGACTATCAGATGCTATTGTTCCTTTTACCTTCTGGAACCTGGTATCTTAAGGTAAACATGACTCAAAGGAGGATCCAGCAGAAAAAATTATGTGATATTTAACCTTTTTCTAATGTAACATTTCTGGAAAATATTATCACACATGAGATTTTGTGTAGTAAAATTGGGATTAATTATGTGATAGATGTAGCACAGCGTAAGCACTTTTCACTTTGTGCTGGTGCAGGTAAGACAAAGCTGTCTGTAATTCAGGCTGCAGAGTAACTCTGAGCCTATTTTGGGGTTTGGAGAAAGATCTCTGTTTTAAAATAACACTACCAGATAGTAAATACACCCTTAGCCAACAGGTTGCTGTCGTAATCCAGCTCTTTTTCTGGAACTTCAGCTGCAGCACTTTATAGACCAGGTGTTAAAATCACTGATAGTAACTAACTAACTAATTCTGGTTCTAACCTTAATTATTAGCTGTGCTGCAGTGCTCCCATGTCCATTTCCAAACCTATTCCCTGCTTTCACCACTCTGAGAGCACATCAGGCTCACTGTGAGAAACATTATGGATGTCACTTAAGGTAAATGAGCAACTTTAAATTAAAGTCAACAGAGTAGGGATGGTCTTTTTTAACCACTTGACCAGCTGCTGAAAAATAGAGCTACTTAAGAGAGATGGTTATATCTGGTGACCAACAATTACTTGGTATCAGGATAATATGAAGATTAAAATTTATATGAGTATAAATGATGAGATCTATTTTTAGAATGGAACTATATCTCATCATATTACATAAAAAATAGGTTTAGCAGAGGTGGAAGCATTGGAGATGGGAGAGGAAACATGGGCCAGAGAGGAGGGAACCTGACAAGTTTCAGCTGAAACTTGAGGAATTTGCTGGAAGTTTTGGTGTAATTGGTGTATTTTGTAATTAGTGGGGGTTGAAAAGTGTTACTTTTAACAAAGCACAATACAGCTGGAATGCTTTGGAAAAGAAGATTTGACTTCATGGTAATTAAAATCCTGGGGATTTGACAGCATCCCCATAAAGATTAATTGCAGGAAAAGTCTATGTTTTTAACAGTTGTCATTTACACCCTCCTATGTTTGAAAAACCAAGTGTTTTCCCCAGCCAGACCAGGACTTACAGGCTTCTCCACTCCACCACCACCTTCCTGGATTTCAGGGTTTAGGGTGAAGTTGAAACTGGGAGAAGTATACACACAGGCTCTGTGAGCTGTTGTTACCCGGAGAAGCTGTGGCTGCTCCATCCCTGGGAGTGTCCAAGGCCAGCTTGGATGGGGCTTGAAGCAACCTGGAATAGTGAAATGTGTCCCTGCCCAAGGAAGAGAGGTTGTACTGGATAAGCTTTAAGATCCCTTCCAACCCAAAACAGTCTGGGATTCTGGGATTCTAAGACTCAATGTTTTCTCTGTGCTTTTAAAACCATCTTGTTACTTTTTATGCTGCATATGGGTCCATGGTTAAAGCAGATACCTGCTTCCTTCCCCTCCCAGTGCCATATGCACATGAATAGATCCTGGAGAAACTTCAAGCACATTTTCCCCCAGTTTGTCTCAGTTTCAGAAAGAAGAGAGTACTCTGAAATTAAAAGGTGACCTGAGAAGGGAGCGAAATTAGAATAATAGGTGCCAGGAATGTGCCTTCAGCCCTAGGAAAGAATGCTGGGTCGTAATTATTTCCTGTCTATTTTATATTCCATTTGAAAACACAGGTGCTCAACCCCTGTGACAATTAGAAATAAAAATTCAGTTTAAATTTGAAAGAAGGTAGAATACACGGGAGGAGGGAAGCAGTCAGAGCCCAGGGAGGGGAGATGCTCTAGGAAGGACTGGGAGGCACCGATCCTTTTACAGAGGTGATTCTGGAATATTGGGGAGGAAAAGGGAGGGGAAAATTCTGCACCAGGCTGGGCACAAGCTGGAGGTGATGTAGGTACCTGAACACATCATGAATTTCTTCCCAGAGCTCTCCATGCAAGGCTGGGTAACAGCATAACTCGCTGTTTATGTGCAGGTGGGACGTGTGACATAAATTATATTTGAAGTTACATCACGTTCCTCAAATTTTACCTGCATTTGATTGGTAAAGGTGGTGTAGGCACAATTTGCAGGAAGATGTACTTGGGAGCACTTGCATCTCTCAAGAAGACAGTATTGACAACATTTCCAAAGACCTTTGGAAACAAATGTTGCAAATATGTGGTCTAATATCTGTTCCTTGCCTAGATCACATCTTATAAATTCTGCATCTTTCTGCAGTTACATCACAGATTACATTATTTATTTTGAAATGCAGCAAATGTGGCCATGGATAAATGCTTGACAAATGGCTTTTTGCAAATATCCACAGAAAAAGGGGTTTGTTATTGAAGTGCTTCAGGAGTGATATCATGAAAAAGTCCCATACAGAAATATTCAAAATATTTTCTAATTTATTTAGCTGTGTTGGAACAGACCTTTGAAACTATTAACCATCCAAACCAAGTTTTTCTGCTTTATTTTTATGTCTTGAGGGAATAAATGTCCAGTGAAACACTCAGATTGGGCACAGGTTGTGGAAAAGTTCACTTCTTATGGTACTTTAAGAAAAGTAATTGTGGCACCAAAAGGTACAGAAGTGGCACCAGATATTGCTGACTCATTTCATAGCAAGAATTGTGGTGTAAACCATTGTGCAAATGAGGAAGGAGTATTTTTATCCCAACTTTGGCTTCCTTTTCTGCTTTGAAATTTGAAAAACCCTTCTGATTACATTATAATTTAGGTGTGTTTCATTTGTAAATTGTGATGATGTGGGGTTTTACAGTATTTTAAATGATATTATGACATCATTGCACATGATATTAAATGATATTATGACACCTTTGTCCTGTACTCATTTTTGTTTGACACATTAGTTATTTCCAGAATGCAATAAAATCTGAGTTAAGCTGAATTATTTCTTGCAATATTAAAACTTTATTTTCTTTCTTAATGAAGCAGGATTTCATAAGTTTCATTCATTTAAATTTCCAGTCTTTCAGAGGGGCCTGGCTTGTTTTATGCACCACGTGGTTCTCGGCTGATGATCCCTGTTTCAGTTTTATTCCCGTTTTTCCTGCGGTTCCGTTGCTGTTCCAGCTGTGCAGGGATTCACACACTCCTTTTATTTTTTTTGCATCATCTGCTTCAGTCGAGGTTTGATGCAATCACGGTCATTTAATATCATTTGATCTTCATCAGGCATCTGATACTAACAAAGCCAGTGTTCCCAGTGTGATCCCTGCAGGAATTACAGCCTGGAATGGCCCTGCAAGGCCCTGGTCATCCCCTGCTCCCCCACTGACCTGTTTCCTCCTCTGTATTCAGGGGTAATTTGCTGAATATTATTTCTCTTTCCATCAACTTTGAACTCAAGTGCCAAAATTTACTGATGAGTTTCCCTGGCAAAATCTGTGGAATATATTTTTATTCTAATAGAAATAAAATTGTAACTAGAATTCATTTCTAGTCAATAAATGCAGGATGCAAGATTGATGATTAAATCATCTGCTTTTACTGTCTTATATTAGAAAGGGCTAGAAACAAATTTAATTGTTTTTACAGTAAACATTTAATCTCTATTCATGAAATGATTATTTATATGTGAGGAATAAGCTTGGAATGTGGATCTGTTTGGCAATCACAGAGGGAAAAGACACGTCATCCATCCGATCGCTCTGCTGGGGCTGTCTGGAGGGGTCCTTCCCCTCTTCCCACTGGGACACTGATACTCAGCTCTATGTTTTATATCTACTTTATTTTTTGCAGCTATAATTTCATTAAACTGATGTCAGAAAACAACTGTATCTTTAATTATTTGCTTCTTTTGATTAACTGTCTTAAAATAAACATTATGCTACTCTTTCCATCCCTTCCCTTTTTTTCATTACTTATCCAACTCGTGCTGTTCATTAATCTTGGGGTTTTTCCATGACACCCTAATGGCTCCTGCTGCCCAGCAATCATTATCTCAGTGCAACTTGTCACCAGCTCTTCCATCCATCAGCCTCTCTCATCTGTCAGGGCTGTGGGGCTGCCACGGCCCCATCCGGGCAGCGCCGGGGCCCCTCCACCTGCCTCTGCCCAGCTGCAGTGAGAGCCCTCCAAATCCTCCATTTCTCGTTCTTGGCTGCTAACCTGGTGTTAACCTGTCCAGATCCATAAAATTAAGGCTTGAGAGGACATAAATGTAGGTGATGGCCCAGCAGGGCCAGGTGATGAGCAGGTACTGAGCCATCTTTGCTGGTGTTTTGCTTCTACTCCTTGTTCTGGGTAAGACTTTCTGGGTTTTGCTGCAATCTTTCAGTTGTGCACCTCAGACACTCAAAAAGTGAATTCAGCTGGGTGCTGAATTCCATGAGAGCAACATAAATGTTATATTAATATATATAAATATGGTCATTTTTTCTGATTCTTTCGGACTCTACCAGCTCATATTTCCAAAGTTTTCTCCTAGCCCATGAAGTCTAGAATCCTTTTCCCTTAATCAGCACCATTTCCAAAAACTCAGACACCTAAATTAAAATATAAAATATTGTGAAAGTTGGTTATAAACCCACAAGCATCCCAGGGAAGAAGGACAAGGCTGTGCTTGTGTTTGCAAGATGTCCCCGTGCACTCATTGCCTTTTGCCCTCCTCAGAGCCAGGGAGATGCAGGACACTGGTGTTTATTCTGCCTGTAGACCTCACTGTGAGCTCCATGATTAACTCAGGAACTCTCCCAGCTTTGCAGACAATGAAGAAACCCCTTTGCCTTGCTGAGGGCTTTTAAGACTTCTAAAGGAAAACTTTTTCCTCGTGCACAGAGAAAGTGCCAACAAAGTCGGCGGGTGCTTTGGATGGAGGACATCAAGGGAAGTTCGGCTTGCTCCTTGGCTACCCATTCAATTCCATCACAAAACCATTTTCATCCTGTCTTGTGCTTCCTCACCCTCCCAATGAACCTCACCCTCCCTGTTAACAACTTGTGTAAGCCTCTTGCCCGGATTATTCCTGCTCCACCAGACTGTTGACTCCAATTTCATAAATGTGTAAGAAGTGAGCAAATTAAGTAGTATGAACTATGACAGTCCTCTGACACTGCCAGTGTAGGGGACTGGCCCACACATGCTGTACAGCATAATGATTACATTACAATCTTGTGATATTATTCAAAATGACTTCAGATAAATGAATGATAAACTAGGGGTTATGCTTCCTTTATTACAGGGCTGATAAGGTAGCTAATCAGTGTCCAAGTATATGTCATTACATAAATTATGAACCAGGGTTTGATGTGTATTCCCAAAGAGCCGGCGCCCGAGTGTCATCTGGTGTGAGGCTGCAGCCTGAAAAATGAATTCTGAAAACAACAGTCATTTTTGTTCTAAATGTATTAATAAATTACTAATAAATAACCTTAAAAGGTTGGAGAGAGTCCTTTAATCTATTAGCAGAATTTCAGACCAGCTAATCCTGCATTTTCTTTCATATCGAAGATTAACTTCCCATGCGAGGAGTTGAACCCTCACGCCCCCTCTACAGGAATGATCTTTTGACAGCTCTGAAAAGGACAAATAAAGAATGCAGATTGCTCTTCTGCCTGGAATGAACTCGTGGCAATTTGGAAAACCCTCATGGCAGGACTGAACCTCTCTGTAAACACCAGCTGATTTTGGCAGTCAATGCCTGTGGGTGCTGCCCATCATTATCTTCTTCTCAGGGTGGATGGATCGCAATAGAAAGGTGAATCCAGCAGAATCATTCAATCATTAAGGTTAGAAAAGGCCTTTAAGATCATCAAGTCCAACCATAAAACATAACATTCTCCCACAAACTGCTACATCCTCTTGTTTACACTTAAATACCACTTAGAAGAAATCACTCAGCAAGAACTTTGCTGACTGAAATGTTTTACGAAAATCTCTCTCTCAGATATATTTTCAGAACATATGAGCTGCCTGTCTTGTATTCCACGTATTATTTACATGGAGTAAGAGATCTTAAAGTGCTTTGCTCTCTAGGTAGTCAAACAAAATGTTAAAAATAGATATAATTTTAAAAGTTATAAATTTGGTTTAGATGTTTTAATTCTGTAATTTTCTGAAAAATACCCTAAGATCCTATGAATTAGGAGCAATGTAGGCTTTTCCAAGATTTTTTTTTTTTCTCAGTGAAAGATCTTTAGGCAAAGGGGAGAAAATGCCTCTTCTGTAGCACAGACACTTTCTGTTGCAGGCACCTTTTGAAAGTCTTTGACCAGCTCTGTGAGCCTACAACTTCCAGGGGTGCTGAGAGCTGGGAGACCAACATTTGGCTTCAGTTACATGGACACAAATCCACTATGCTCAGGTCTGTGTGTCTGACAAGACTTCAAGGCCGAGTTCATCTTAAACTGCAACTGAGCTGAACACATTTGAGTGAAGATTGACTTACAGAGCACTTGGATTTACAGATACTCCCAGGAATGTTTACATAGTTCTCTCAGTGTTTCAGCTCTAATCCCATTGCCATCAGAATTCAGTTTAAACCTTATTTTTCATTTAGTTGCTGAAATATAGTTGGAGAGTCACTTGTGACTTGTGTGAGCATAAGGTGCCAAGATGTAGCTGCTCCTGTAGCACCCACAGGGATGGGCGAGTTGTAGGATGGTGATGTGGGAATAACCTAATTAGATATTTTGAGTTGACATTTGCTTCTCCAATCTGCCTGGGCTGTGTTAGCAGTGGGGAGGTTGGTCCTCCAACCACAGAACATGCAGTGACAGGCCAAGGGGAAATGGATTCAAACTGATAGAGAGTAGATTTAGATTGGATATTAGGAAAAAATTCTTCCCTGTGAAGGTGGTAAGGGCCTGGCACAGGTTGCCCAGAGAAGATGTGGCTTCCCTGTCCCTGGAAGTGCTCATCAAGGCCAGGCTGGATGGAGCTCTGAGCAACCTGGTTGCATTTAATATTTTCAAATTATTTTCATTGGTTATGGTATGAAAATGTAAGCACAAGGAGTCTCATAAAAAGTCTTTCAATAGTCCTGTTTCAGCCTCTATAAAACACAACATCAATTCCTCCCAGCAGTTGCTAGTTCTAGGCTCAGTTGTTCTGATTTGCATCGGAGGTTCCAGGAGTTGCGCAGGATGACTCAGGTTGTGTCAAGAGCCCTCCAGCCCCTGCTGTTCAATTGAAAACTAGATAGAGCAAGTGAAATGGAGTAAGACAAAGAGGACAAGAGCAGCAACCATCAGATAATGTTGTATGTTGACTGAGATCTGAGCTGGATGGCTCTGAATCATCTGAAAGTACTATTAAAATTTAATTCATCAAATGCTGTACACTCTGATTGCTTCTCAACCATTAACGATTTGTCCACTTTTTTGTAGCTGTCACAACCATCTTGGAGACTGATGAGACTTGGATGTTTTGAATAAACACCTAAATTGAACATGTTTACCAAAATCAAATCCCAAAGTATGCAGTGCTCTCTGATCATTAATGAGAACTCATCAACCATAAGCAAGAGATCAGTTCCTCCACTCCAGCTCTTCAAAAAGCCTCTCTTCAGGAAAAAAGAGCAGTAGGAAGTGAAAATTTGCCTTAGCTAACGCAGTGGGAAGCCATTCCCCCTTATCCTGTCACTATCTGCCCATCTAAAAAGTCACTGTCCATTTTTGTAAGCCCAGTACTGTAAGGCCGCACTGATGTCTCCCTGAAGCATTCTTTTCTCCAAATTTGCTGCAATTTTCCTCTTTTTAAGGCCAAAACACCATTTTTGCTCTGCAACCCCGGAACCTGTGGCCCCTGCACAAGGGTCCAGGTGAGACAGGTTGTAGTAGGGCTTTGTGTGGGATGCTGACCTTACATGTGTGTGCTGCCTTGTGGGGATGTCTCACCATCCATGGGCATGCCAGACCCCTGGAATTGTGTTTCCACATCCTAAATATGTCATACAAGAAATCTTCTGATTGTTTAACCCAGCCACATACTGAGAACTGCAAGCAGGATCTTTATCAAAGAATTTCTAACAAATGAAATGCAAGAGCAAAACAATCACTTTATCATCTAAAATGATGACAAATGACAGCTTGAAAGTAGAACAATTCGTTCTTGTGTAGAACCACAGGACCTGAACTGGGTATATATTATTTTCACTCTTAGACTGTTCTCATCAGTTTCTTCATGCTCGTATTAATAACAATTAATTATAATTTTATCCTGATGTAACTATGTTGACTGAAATAGAGTCACACAGGGGATTAATTTGGTCCAGGATACTTTTCCATCACTGCATTTCTTGCCCGTGTTTTTTCAAAGCATTACTATAATAAATTAATTTGAAAATTGTTAATTGTTCAATTGTTAATTGAAAAGTTAATCTTATTCTCCAGATTCTCCAAACATAAAACCTCTGATTCTTCTCAGCAAATATTTACAGCCCGGGACTTGGGCAGTAACTGAGGATGCAGCCGCCACAATTGGAGGACAATGGCAATTTTTAAACCCAAACAGGGTTTTTATGAAGTCTGTTGCACACAATGGACAATATTGTAAAAGAAAAATATAATACGTGTGCACAATAAGGTGAAAGCAAATCTGTTTTCATTTTTTATTTTGTTGACTGGTATACAAGGTTCTAAAAAGGAATATTTTTTTTTCCTTTGTGAAGAACGCACTCCAGATTTACAATACTATATTCCACTGTATACATTTGCTAACAAAAAATACCACTACTGTATCCACACCAGTGACAAATCTGCCAGGAAGTGACTAGTTGATATGCCTTTTTATTACTGCAGCTGCCTTGTTTTTTCTAGTCAAAATAAAAGAAAATCACAGGATCCTTAAAATAATAGCTGACAGCAGGTAGTTACTGAGAAATGCATGTCCCTGGCTCTTAACTTTGTAGCATCCATCCAGATGGCAGATTAGAGGCTGGGATCTGCAGGTTGGTGACAAATACACGGGTAATAGCATTCAGCTTGCCTAACTGTAAAAGTGAATTCACTATTCCTCTTTGATTGTAGACCTGACATGTCAGATGAGAGGAGGCTCTGGAAGAAGCTGCCAAAGCAATAGCACAAATAAATGCCAGACACAGGCACTGCTTGATGTAGGATTACAAACACTGTACCTCTCATCAATTCAAATTTAGCTGATATGTAAAGCCAGCAGTGGGGGAACATCACAGGAGCAGCAGGAGCACAGAGGGCTGACGGGTACCTGGGCACGGTGATGGGAGGCAGGAGGCCCCTAAAGGCCTCTCCCTGTGGCACAGCAGCAGTGATTGGGTTTGCCAGGAGAAAGCAACACTTCTGGAATTGCCCTCCCGACATATGGTACAAGGGGTGCTTCCTAATTTGTCCCTCTGCCCTTCTTTACACCGTGCCATCAATCACTCGACTTTTGAACAGCCCTGAGCCATCTCCCTCCCTCTCACTCTTTTTACTTTTCCATTTTGTTTTCCCCGCTTTCTTTTTTTTTCCTGAGAAGTGCAAAACCAAACTCAGTGCAAGCTCCATGCTCATCTCTCAACTCTGACTTTGTACAAGGAAAGTCTTCCAGACCCCAATGACTCCAGCCAATAATTAGCAGTGGATGCCAGGATGCCCAGGATGGGCTGAGCCTCACCCCCTGCATTATTCACAGGGCAGAAATCACATGTTGGGGGAGCTTTCATTGTCACTGCATGGAAAAGATCCTGCCAGGAACAGAAATTTTGATTTCTTTGGCTTCCAGTGGCCTCAGTGTTACTGGAGCTCAGGACCCTGCTATTGCTGGTGTTGGGAAGAAGATGCTGAAAAAGGCAGACAAAGCTCCCATACAGTGGTACGAACTTACTAGTATTCCTATTCCACTTCTTTTGCACGTAACATAGTGTCATGTTATCAATATAAAAATATAATGTCTCTTTGTAATCTTTACGTGTCCTGTTTATTCAGTGAAGATGAGTGACACTGTTGGAGGTGTTTGGAAAGATGCAGGTGGAGAAAGTCTTTACCTTATAATTAATCACAACTCTGGGCTTCACATTCATAGTTGCCTTCAAACCGCAACCTGCTCTTCATTTGCCAGGAATAAAACACTATCCATTGAATCCAGCTTTTAAAAAGTAAAGGTTATGTAAATCTCAGGAAATCCCACTTTATATATGCATTTGTTCAACAGGTGTATATAAGATAACGTGAAAAACATGGCAGATTAAAAAAACCTGTTTAAATAAGATAAATAAGTATAAATGCATATTCTAAAATGTCTATTTGTGATGTATTTTGCCTTGACTTGCAATGTCCTCTCTGCTGACAGAATCATAGAACCACAGAATATCCTGAGTTGGAGTGACCCACAAGGGTCTTCCAGTCCAACTCCTGGCCCTGCACAGACAAATCCCACCCTGTCTCTTGAGCTCTGGCAGCCTTGGGACTGTGACCACTGCCCTGGGGAGCCTGTTCAGTGCCCCAGAACCCTCTGGGGGAAGAACCTTTTTCTGAGATCCAACCTAAACCTGCCCTGGCACATCTTCATGCCATTCTTGTACAGTACCTTCATATCACTTTTGCTTCTTTGTCCCTATTTTATTATTTATACAACAGATTTTATTGAAAAGCCAGAAAGACAATGAAAGCTTAGTGTCAAACTGCTGAGTGGTATTTTCCAAACATGAAGTCCCTCTTTCCCAATCATGGAGTAATTAGCTGGAAAGACTGTGTGGCTATCACTTATACCCTGAAAAAGGTAGTCCTCTTGCTTTCTCCTTCCTCTAGCAGGACTTCAGTCCTACAAGCCCATCTTCCCAGGGCAATGGAGTCTTGGTGCTGAAGGTCAAGTCGTGCTTTACATCACACAGGTTTAAGGCTGAATTCTGGCTTAGGCCAGGGGATTTAAAACTGTGTAAGCAGAAGCAGAATTTGGCCCAACTTTGTAATCTCTGCTCAAAATTAAAGCTAAATAGATGACAATTGGCTTTTTTTTTAATATGAAAATGTTATCTTCTCAATCTGAAAAAGCTTTTGTAGATCGAGTGTCATCCAAGTCCTTAATGAACTGCTCTGTGCCACTGCAGTGAAAACTGAAGATTAATCTATTTAGATCAACCAATGGAAGAGTAATACAGGGAAGTCAAAATCCAAAACCTTTTTAAGAAAATACAGGGTAATGACTTTATCTGTCAAGTTTTGTATTGATTAAGTTTAAACGTTTCACTTAATTTGCCCTGATATTTAAAATCTACAGCCCGGGTCTCACAGCCCTTCCCACCACCCCTTAGCACCCACAGAAAGTTTCTTCTCTAGAGATCTGCTTTTGCCAGCCCTGATTTATTGCCCACAACTCTCAGTGTTATTGCCTTGTTTTTATCATAACTGATACTGATGCTCAAATAATTCTGTTTACCAGCAAGTCATCTAATCATCGCTTTACATAATCATATTTATATTAAGGAGATAGGAACAATTAACTTTGTTTTAAGTGTAGTTATTTGAAATACAGTAGTGGTAATATCTGCCAGAAGCAAATAAACATATTAGCAGGAAATGCTTAAATGATCTGGATAACCCTATGAGCCAGCATAGCAGGTGGTAATATCCTGTTTTTAAATTACATTTCAGCAAGTGAACATAATAAATCCTCTTGTGTTATATATTTCGCTGGTAGCAACTTATACTCACATTATTCTATTTGACCTCATTACTGCTAATCATTATCACATTTTTAATAGCTGCCACAGTGAGTGAAACAGTTAATACAGTATTTCTTGCCGAAAGAGAGCCTGTCAGGTTATTGATGACAAATTAAAATTAATAAAGAAGATCTGTGTTGAATTTGAGGGAATGGAATAACTGCGAGCATCCAGATGATTGGAAAGGCCTCTGGGGTACTCTGTGAAGAGTAATGTTTTTGGTGTACGTGTATTGTCTTGAAAGGAACGCTAAAACTGCCAAATCTCTGCTTTTGCCTGGAAGACTTCCTGAAATAGGAGCTGTATTCTTTTGGCCCTCATCACATGTAATTTATCCCTGGGAGAGTTATTTCCTGCTCTGCACACCTCCTCTCGCTGCTGTAATAACAGCCAGTTGTTGGGGCTCCTCGCTTTTATTTACCTCGCTGAGGATCTTTACTGGAACCATCACTGCCAGGTCCAGATGAGGCAGTAAATAAGTAAAACTCCAATCCTGAATTCCTTCCCTCGCTTTTTGCTGGAAATTTTGCCTATTGCTGTTTATTTAAAACTTTCTGGGGCTCTCCAAGCCTCCTGGCAGCGGCAGCAGAGCATCACTGGCCTGGTGTCCGACAGCAGAGCCGACGGCGGGGAGCGGGCACTAACTAACTGATTTTATAAAAAATTAATGCATTTACATATCCCCCAAACGCTCCTGCTCGTGTTTATTAGAGGTGAGGGCTCCGTGGGGAGAGGGTGGGAGCTGTTCCCTGTAGAGGAGGGGCCGTTCAAGGCCATCCCGAGGTCCTGAATTAATTGCACGCCGCGGTATTAGCTCAGCCTGTCGCAGACAGTCGTCCACACCGCAGAATCACCACACATAATTTTGACTGTGCCCAGGAGGCAGACCAGGGAGACTGAATTATCTCTTACCAAAAGAGAAAGTAGTCCTTTGAGGTCAACGGCGGAGGTCGGCGGTGGGTCAGCACAGAGAAAACACCAACGCCAGATCTGCCCTAAAAAGGGAAAAAATACTGGTCCAATTACCCTGCGTAAGCAAGTCAGGCAGGATTTCTTCACATAGAGGGTGTCTTTTTGGAATAGAGAAGGAACCAGCAACCAGTAACAGCAGTAGCATTGCGGGGAGGTACTCACATGAAATTTTTGGAAGGGAAAATTGAAGGTGCCGCTGTTAATTGCTTGGGAGCTGTTAAGAGGCAAAACTGTTGTTGTAGCATTCAGCAGATTCATATGTGTTTTCTGAGTATGCAACAAAGCTCTGCTGGATCATATGCTCTTCTGGTCTGTGATATTGATAAGCTTTGTGTACAAAAAGGGTGATGTCTTAACTTTAAAACTACACCCAAACAAGAAGTGGTCAAAAATGGGGTTGTTTTTTTTAGGAGTTACATTTCTTTTAGGAGTTATTTAGAATTAGCCACATTTGGAGGGGGAAAAAGTTGCATTATGGGCTTCTGAGCTGTGGAAAATTGGAGCAAATTTGAAAGGTCTAAACTCTGTCTGAAGGTTCAACCACAGCAAATCCTTTCCCCGACTCCAGTCTGGGACCATGAGGTCCTTTTGGAGTTCCAACACTCAGTGATTGGACATGCAATTAAAAAATCTCAGGAGATGGTTAAATTGGATATCAAGAAAAAGTTCTTCCCCCAGAGGGTGGTTGGGCACTAAACAGGCTCCCCAGGGAAGTGGTCATGGCCCCAAGGCTGCCAGAGCTCAAGGAGCGTTTGGACAATGCTCTCAGGGGCAGGTTGGGATTGTTGAGGTGTCTGTGCAGGGCCAGAAGTTGGACTGGAAGATCCTTGTGAGTCCCTCCAACTCAGCATATTCTGTGATTCCGTGGTTTAGATCTCCATCTATGCCTAGAAATGCATCTTTACACGCAGGATGAAGGGCACTGAGAGCCCCGGCGCTGAAGGTAGAACTTGT
Source organism: Neopelma chrysocephalum (assembly GCF_003984885.1). Lineage (NCBI taxonomy): Eukaryota > Metazoa > Chordata > Aves > Passeriformes > Pipridae > Neopelma > Neopelma chrysocephalum. Next base: position 618,322 of record NW_020897747.1, on the reverse strand, counting down.
GTGGTTGACAAATACCAGTCCAATTGCTCTGCCGGTGAAATTTGGAATAAAAATATAGGAAATGAGGAGTTAATTCAATTAAACATTTTCCCACCCACATTTTACCTTTCCTCACCACTCAAGGGAATCATTCATGGAAAGTATATCACCAGCAGACTTATTTTTACCATTATTTTTAACTTAATGAGTATACCTTCCACATCAGAGGGAAAGTACAAAGGTTAAATTTTACATTAAGAGCACATTGCAACACAGTATGCAAATATCCCTATGCAAATCCAAAGCAGGCGGAAGATAAATGTGGTATATTTTTAACCAGTTAACTATGACTGTGAAGTATGGGGCAAGATATTCAGTAGTTTCATTTTATATCTTTCTTGTAAATAATGCATAAAGTATGTAGATGTTGTCAAAATATGATGAAGCTATTAGCTTTATAGTTTTCATAGTTAAGAATGTGTTCAGCATGTAGCTCCTAATAACTCATTTCCAAACGCAGACACCATTATAAAATATTTCTTGTTCAAGTGAACGTTATCATGTGACATAATGATTTTGCTTAAAACCAAGTTAAATGAGGAGTAAAATTAAACAATATTGCATGAATTGTGTTTGACTAATTTTGTGTCACATTATATTAGCCGAGCTTTCAAAATATGTGTTAATGACAAATAGTGTAAGCCCCTAACATACTTTATATGTCTGTAAAATCACCCTTAAGTCATTAGCTTTTAAAGGTTCATTTTGTTTGCAGTTTTTGTAGCCACTGGCTTTTTAGTGATTACTTTTGTCTATGAAACTAGACATGATTAAAAAAGAGATATTTTACATAAGTCTTTGGGACTTATTGCCATATTATGGGGGCATACTGTGTGCATTAAAACAATGCCTAATAATTGATGAGCTCTACACTTTGGAGGTAAACAGAGTTAAGGGTGAATTTTAATGTTTACATCGTATTTACATAAGAACCACGCTGAGCTCTTAATCAACAGTTTGTTTCTTTTACATCTGGATTTATCTGTTCCCTGTTACGAAAATCATTCCAAATGCAACCAAAGTCTTAGAGATGGCTGGGTTTAATTCAGAAATCACTGAATCATAGAATCCCAGACTGGTTTGGGTTTGAAGGACCTTAAAGCTCCTCCAGTTCCACCCCCCTGCCATGGGCAGGGACACCTTCCACTAGCCCAGGTTGCTCCAAGCCCCATCCAACCTGTCCTTGGACACTTCCAGGGATGGGGCATCCACAAAAATTCCCAAATTTGTTTCAATAATATAATTGCCTACTTTTGATGTGTCCTATGTCCACCAGAGTTCGGCAGTGGGGACTTGCAGCCTTTGCAGCCTTCACAGCATGGATGGAAAAGCTTCTTCAGGCTTATCATCACTGGAGCAAGATTATACATAAAATATATATATAAAATATACATATTAAGGGGTAGTGGTTATAAAATAGAGCAGGGTAAAAAGCTGCACCAGTTTCTTCTCTGGATGGGCCTTCAGACATATCCATGTTTTCTTGCCCAGATGGACATCTCTGGTCTTTATTTAGCCATTTTCCTGAATTTTTCTGTTACGAGCTCCCTCTCTGTCCTGTCTTGCTTGAAATAAAGAGGAAAGGTGGGTGTCCAGCCATGCTGTGTCTCCTGAGGAGATTTCAGAGAGGTGTTTGCCCCAGCACTGGTCACTCAGAAACTCAGTGTGTTCTTTCCAGGTGAGACCAGGGCCAGGCTGGTCTAACACTGGCTCTTGAGTCTTTCCTCACAGGGAAAAAAAAGAATTCTTATGCGGTGATTTCTTTCTAGATATATTTAGCTATGAAAAAAAAAGGGAAAAAACCTTCCCAATGGACTGGGGTGATGCCAAATGGCTAAGTGGGGGGTAAGGGTAGGATACTGATGGGGGTGTGAAGGTGCAGAGAGAGAGCAATGTGCTGGTTTTTAGTGTTTTAATGCTCAACTTCTTTGATAAAATCTTCATTCTGCCCACCCTACCCCAGTGCCTTAGAAAGCTACAGCTTTATCTCAAGAATTTTCCCTCTGGACACTTGTCAGAACAAAGAGTATGGACTTTGCATATCATTTATCCTCTTGTATATAAGGAGCTTGTCACATCTTAATGTTGAACCTCACCAGAGAGCAGACCTCTGGAGCACTCGGAGCTCTGCTTTACATTTGGGTGGGAAAAGCGGATCCGCGGGGCCGCTCCAGTTCCTGCCTGTATCTCACGGCTGCTCTGCCCCTTCCTGCTGTGCAACACCTGCCATCGGCTCCCTGGAATGGAAGGGGGGCAATAACACCTGGGCTCTTCTGGAAATCACTCCGAGGTGGCCGAATTCCTTCATTATCTGCTTTCGCCAAACTTCTGATGACACAATCACGGAATATCCTGAGTTGAAGGGACTCACAAGGATCATCGAGTCCAACTCCTGGCTCTGTACAGGACCATCCCCAAGAGTCACACCATGTGCCAGAAGGTATGATGTGTTGTTATAGTATGTCCATGAAATTAAAATTGCTTGTAAGGGCTCAACTTCTTTGGCATCTCAGTAAGGGTTTTGAACTGGTGCTACTTGTCTGCATCCTAGTTTAGGAAAATCCCAAGGAATGACATTCTTTAAATGCCCTGTTATGTTATCAGGGTTTGAACTCACAGGGTCACAGAATCACAGAATGTTCTGAGTTGGAAGGTATCCACAAGGATCATTGAATCCAACTCGTAAGTTAATGACCCCGACGGGGATCAAACCCACAACCTTGGCCTTATTAGCACTCAAAGCTTTCAGAATAAGGACTTGACCTTCTTTTGCTGTGGAAGACTTTATTGTCACCTGGGGGAGGTCTCCTGGCACAGGAGACAGGAAGGATCTGGGTCCTGTGTTTAGGTCCTGGCTGAGAAGGGAGAGCAGCAGCTCACACAGCTCAGTCTGGACCAGCCCCTGAGGCTCTGCTGGGTCCTGGCCACTCATCCAGGGTCGAGGTCCCAGTCTGCCATCTGGGTGAAGAGGTTCTCTCTGAAGTGCCAAGAGCTGGATGAAGAAATGGGACATCAACATCTCACTGTCCATCTAATTTCTTAAAATAATGAATATAATTTCACAGCAAAGATATTTTACAGTGGAAGGTGTTAAACACTCCTGACATAGTGATCACCAAGGAAAGATGATCCTCAGACATCAGGGATAACAAAGCTTCTAGTTAAAGCTAGTTCTTTATCCAGGGAACTGCTTTCATACCTTGCACTTGTCTACTCAAATCCTTTGCAGACCAAAATATGTAATGATGAAATTTTGTTACCAGGTAAAATATATATTGGGGTTTTTTGAAAGAATATGCAAGACCCATTGTGATTCCTTCAGTTTGCTAATTTCCAAATGTCACGAAGAAGTTCAGAGGGCTTTCTGACAACTTTCAGAACAGAAAAGCTGTCAAGGAGCACATTGAACACCAGAATGGTTAGAGATGGGCCTGATCATATCAGCTAATACTCTGCTGGCCTCTGATTAATACTCTGGATTCCATCTATCATGATGCAAGGACAGCTCTGCCACACTGTTACCCTGAGTTGATTGAACTGGTTATTCCATAGCTATTTCTGGAAGATCAGTAGAAGAAAAACAAAGCAGGTGAAATGGATAGCTGGCAGTGAAGCTGTTTAAATATTTATAAAACAGTTAGCTAAGATTCAGGAGCCATTTAACAGAGCCAAATTTGATACATTAAGATGAATAATTGCTCTTCTGTAATACCATTCCATTTATTTATTTATTTAGTCTTTAACATCATATCACTACTTTCCCTATGACTTGAAGAAAGATTTGGAAAGTGATATATTTTCCTTGGATCAGACTCTCAATGATCATAAAATGTCAATCTGGAATTATGCCATTTTTATGGAAAGAGTTGTTGATTTTCTCTGCTGGGTTGAGAACAGAATTTGGGGAGAGGGAAATGGAAAGGGAAGGGGAAGTGGGAGGGGATGGGGAAGGGGAAGGGGAGGGAAGGGGAAAGGAAAGAGGAAGGGAAGGGAAGGGAAGGGAAGGGAAGGGAAGGGAAGGGAAGGGAAGGGAAGGCAAGGCAAGGCAAGGCAAGGCAAGGCAAGAAAAGGAAAAGAAAAGAAAAGAAAAGAAAAGAAAAGAAAAGAAAAGAAAAGAAAAGAAAAGAAAAGAAAAGAAAAGAAAAGAAAAGAAAAGAAAAGAAAAGAAAAGAGAAGAAGAAAAGAAAAAAAGAAAAGAAGAAGAAACTGTTATTTGCCCAAAAGAATTCATTTCAAGGAATTAAAAATTCATTTATTTTTATTTTATTTTATTTTCAGACTGGAAAATCAATGTTGTAACAACAGGAAAAAAATCCATAAATAAATTTAGAAATAGCTTTTAAAATTAAGAGAAAGACTGTATATTTTTTAGAATGCGAGATTTACATCTGAAGGAAAATATTTAATGTTTTAAATTCACCAGTGTTCCCCAGACCCTCTAGTACAGCCCAGTGTATGCTTAGAAAGAGCTACTTCATCTATTTAATTAAGAGAAACTACTATCAAAGCAGATTTCACATTTAAAATTCGTGTTTAAACTTCTCACAGATTAAGTGAGCTTAAACAGTTGCTATTCCTGACTTTAACAGCATTATAAAATACATTAGAGATTGAGAGGATAAAATTCTGCCATGTTAGGTTATAACCTAACTGCTATTTGCAGTTGTAAGGACTACTAATGGCGCAGGGACAAGATTTATTATAGTAAAGACATCCTGCTTAACATTACCCTTGTCATTCCATTAATAATGACTGCTTATGAGCCATCTCCTTGGCATCTTTGTTGTCCTGAAAACTTAAAACTCACAGCACAATTCTTTACGATGTGCTACATTGCCCCCTCTGGGTATTCCTGACCATTATCCCATTTGGTTATATTCAAAACTGCTGCCTCCTGAGAGAGCATTAGGGCCGACCTTTAACCCTGCAATATTCTTGGTTCAAATGGCGTAATAACATGTAGTGAATATTTACAAGCATACTTATACCATAATAGAGTACTGCTGTGAACATTAGCACATATTTTCTGCTCAATCAGGCTTTGATGTAGAGCTTGGCTTGTACCCTGGAGAAAATGCAGTCCCCAATAAGCTGTGCTAGTGGAACACCCTTGAACCTAAATGGCTCATGCCACACAGACCCCTCCATGCAGATTAGCAGCAAACAGACACATTTGCCATGTGGGCACTCCCGGGCATTCCCGGCAGCACACAAGGTCTTTGGGAGCCTGTGAGGGGGAGGCACAGCCCCTTGTGCCACACCTGGGGTTTTAGTGAGCTCTTGACTCCCTCCAAGCTGTTGACTCCCTCCAAGACCTTTACAGATCAGAGGGCTGGGCAGTCACCAACTGTATGAATTTCAACAAGGGCAAGTGCCGGATTCTGAACCCGGGATGGGGCAACTCTGGATATATGGACAGAGTGGGAAATGAGCTGCTGGAAAGCAGTGCCAAGAAAGGGACATAGGGGTCCCGGTCAGTGGCCAGTTGTCCATGAGTCAGCAGTGCCCTGGCAGCCAGGAGGGCCAACCCTGTCCCAGGGGGGCACCAGGGACAGCATCGCCAGCAGGGCCACAGAGGGGATTGTCCCGCTCTGCTCTGCCCTGTGGCGGCCTCACCTGGAATACTGGGGCAGTTTGGGGTGTCATAGTATCAGAAAGATGTTAAGCCATTAGAGAGTGTCCAAAGGAGGACAACGAAAATGGTGAAGAGCCTTGATTTGAAGCCATGTGAGGAGTGGCTGAGGGCACTTGATGTGTTCAACCGGAGAAGAGGAGACTGAGGGGAGACCTCATTGCAGTTCCAACTTCTTTGGGAGGGGCAGAGGAGGGACAGGTCCTGAGCTCTGCTCTGTGGGGACTGGGGACAGGACCCCAGGGAATGGCCTGAAGTTGTGTCAGGGGAGGTTTAGGTTGGTAGGAGATTAGGAGGTTTAGGAAAGAGTTCTTCCCCCAAAGGGTGGTCGGGCACTGAAGAGGCTCCCCAGGGCAGTGGGCACAGCACCAAGGCTGACAGAGCTCAGGGAGCATTTGGATGATGCTCTCAGGCACATGGTGTGGCTGGTGAGGTTGGTTGGGTCTAGTGGAAGGTGTCCCTGCCCATTTCAAGGGGGTTGGAATGAGGTGATCTTTTAGGTCTTGGAATGGACTGCCCAGGGAAGTGGTGAAGTCACTATCCCTGGAGGTGTTTAAGGAAAGGTTGGACATGGCACTCAGTGCCATGGTCTGGTTAATATGGTTTTGTTGGGTCCTAGGTTGCACTCGATGACCTCTGAGTTGTTTTCCAACCTAATTGATTCTGTGGTGCTGTAATTCTCTCTCTTCCAACCCAAACCAATCTAGAATTGCATGATTCTGAGACATATCACTTTGACATGATACACAGGTGAAACCTAGGGCACAAAAAAGTCTCTCAGCCAGCTTAATTACTAATTTGAGTATAGATTTTTGTAAGTTTTTTTCTTCCATCACTTGTTCCTTCAGAACAAGGCTCTTATTCCCTGTTTGTTATTAAATCCACTTTTGCTGTGCTTTGCTCTCTGCTGCCTGTTTCTGTGGCATGCCCAGTGGAGATTTGATTGCAAGTGCAAGTGGTTTTCTTGTGGAAGTTTTCTGATTGTCAGGGCTTGGAGGAGAAAGGGTCACTTCTCAGTTTTGTTGGTTTATGAGTGTGTTGTTAATCTACTTAGAAGAGTCCAGCCCAGAGGTAACGTGAGCGTTTGAAAGAAGAGTCTCTTGTGGTTATGAAAAACTTTGACTTGGCAATATCTGTCTGTCTTCAGCCAAAGACAGAATAAACCTTCCTTATTTTCTTGGTGTAACTTATAAACCTGTTACAGTTTTTGCATTAAAATCTCCCTATACAAAGGAGATGTCCATTTTTTGATATTTTATTCATAAGATCCCTCAAGGTGTCATTGAAATTCTCTCAGTCTTTCATCAGCGTGATCCACTCTTGGAGAGTACACCTGCACAGTAGATGAAATGGTTGTCCTCAGAGAATAATGGCAGCCATCCTGATATTAATTTGGTTCCAAGTAATTATCAAGTTCATATCTTTCAGTTTGCTGGAGAACTTTTTCTTCCTTTTTACTTTCTTCCTTTTTTTTTTTCTTTCCTAAATAGAGTTAACAGGACTTGTTAATGCTGCTCCAGACTCTCCATACAGGCTGATCCTCTTCTCTGGGACTTCAGTTCAGGTTGATACCTTTAACTGTGACTTTTTGTCCTGAAATTATTATTATATGGTGTGTGAAGATCAATCATGTACCACACAGAAATTTGTACCTGATGTGTGTAGTTAATGCTGTAGGAAAATAAGATGCCTTTGCTCTATTGGTTACACCCCTGTGTAAGTGAACAATTGGATTCAAGTCTGTAGTGGCCTCTCTCCAGACCATTTGGCTGGCTTTTTTCCATAAGAACATTGAACAATACAGTCAGAATACAGGTACATCAGCAGTGAGTGGCATCTCTGCTGGGAACAAATCTCTCGCCTTGTCCTGCAGAGCTGTGTGAGCAAACCATGGCTCAGAACCTCAGGATTCTTGAGAAGCTGCTTCAGTGATTAATATTTTCAAACTTATTATGGTGCATCAGCATTTTTGGGCTCATTAGAGAGATACTGCTCTGTCCATCCCACAGCAAGAGGAGCTCAAATGATGGGTAAGGAGAGAAGGGACCACAGTGGCTCACCTGGTCTCACCTCCCTGCTCAAGCAGGGTCATCCCAGAGCACATGATATGTATCACAGTTAGTTCTGGAATATCTCCAGTGAGGAAGACTCCACACACTCTCTCAACCTGTTCAGTGCTGGGTCACTGCTTAGGAAGAAGTTCTTCCTCATGTTCAGGTGGAATTTCCTGGGCATGAGTTTCTACCCATTCTTCTTGTGCCATTGCTGAGCACACCCAAGCAGAGTCTGGTCCATCCTCTGGCCCCTCCCTGCAGATAATTATATAGATTGATAAGATCCCCTCTCAATCATCTCCTCTCAAGGCTAAACTCGAGAGGAGATGATAAACTTGAGCTTGGGCAAGGCAGCTCCGTGGCCATGAGCACTTGATGTGCATTTCCTTAGTATCTGTATAATTACGTACATATATGTATGTTCAACATCTTTATATGCACATATTTATATTTAAAAAAAGTAATAAACCCTGAGATGGCAACACCAGCCAAAGAAAGACCAACAATATTTCTAAACATAAATTCTCAAGCCCTTTTTTAAGGTTGCTGTCATGTGACGGGAGGACCTCAGTGCATCCCAAGGGCTCTTTCAGTGCCAAAAAAAAAGGTGAGCCTTTGGAAAAGTTGAAGAAGTCCTTAAATCCAATTAAAGCCTTGCAGCACAAGTCCTGAAGGGCACAGAGAAGAGCCAAACCCTTTCAGGATCCTCTCGGGAGGACCAGCCCTGGCAGCACATATTGGGGTCTCTCCCATTGAGCCCATCCTCTTGCACACCTCTGTGAGGTATTTGAACACCTCTGTCTGTGATAGTTAAGACAGAAGAGCCAGTTTAAACACATTATCTGAAAATAAAGAGTTTTAAAATTTTGTATTATTATTTAGGAACACTTGCCCGTGGGTGTTGCTGCAGCACAGGAGTCTGGGCAGAGGAGCCCAGAGGCTTTCTCTGGATTATTAGGGGTTTCTCCTTCTTTCCCCTGGCTTTTGCCAACCAAATTGTATTTTGAAGGCAGCCTGCAAGAAATTTTGTGTGTTCTTCAATTCTTTCAGTTTATTTCTGTTCACATCACTCCCTTTTTCCCCCCATTGGCAGTAAATCCTTAGACTGAGCCATCCATTTATTACCTGTTGGCAGTTGTTCAGTCTTCCAGCCCACAGTGATCTGTTTTTAGCTGCCAATAGTGCAGCATTAACAAATCTGTTCTGATATTTATCCATGGCAGTGTCTTTTGTTAAATGAGGAATACAAAGTTTAGGATATAGTGTATTGGGAGTTTTATTTCATCAAGAAGGGCACTTAAAACTTCCCTCCAGTGTTTGTCCAGTGTGGGATAACCTCCTTACCACTCTGTGCATCCTATGATGCAGCTTTTTCTTATATGTTTTTGAGGTGTTGCTTCCCACAAAAGGAAGATTTGATGGGAATAATCTTTGTTTCTTTTCTGAGTATTTTATAGAAAAATCTCAATATCATGGAAAACACTGAATAACTTATTGATCTGATTTTTTTTTCATTTTCTCCCGTGGAATTATCTCCAGTTCTACATGGAAAAGTATTTTGAATCCCTGTAGATCCCACCACCTCGGGCTGATAGCCCAGGTCTTTATCAGAGGGAGGATTCAGGTCTCAAGCCTGAGCCTGGGCTCATTGAGCCAGTCTGAGGGCTGCATGTGCTCTGGCATCACAGAACCAAAAGGTCCTATTTATTCCAACCTATTTGTAAAATTATTTATTTATTTCATAATTCTCATTTATTATTTATTTCTTTATTTACTTGTTCTTGTTTCTTTTTTCATTTATCAGGTACAATTTTTTTATTTATTTGGAGATTGGTGTGGGTTATAAATTGCATTAATTTAAGGAAATGAGCACTTGATGATTGTGATTTACACTGGCTTTAATTAACCACCCTGCAGATGGATTAGATAAATGATACACAACACATCTCCATCTTTTTCAGTCATCATATACATAAATTGCAAATTCTCCTGAACTGTAACCCGGTGTCTTATGGCTCTTCATTCTACATTTCCCTGCAGATCTTCCATCTTCAATCGTGTCTGAGCTGGAGGATGTGACTCTTAGTAAAAGGTATTAAACTGCAGCAACCCCTCAACATTCAAATGGTGTAAAAGGGTCTGATTTAAGACCACCAAGACAGAAAACCAGGGAAGAACTTGTGTAGGTTTTTTTCCAGTGGGCTGTAGTTGCATGCAATCCATGTGGCAATGGGATGCAGATCAAGGACCTGTTGCAATAGGGGTGATGATTTAATATGAAGGAGGGTTGATTTAGAATGGATATTAGGAAGGAATTCTTCCCTGTGAGGGTGGTGAGGCCCTGGCACAGGTTGCCCAGAGAAGCTGTGTCTTCTGCATCCCTGGAAGTGTCCAAGGCCAGGTTGGACAGGGCTTGGAGCAACCTGGGCTAGTGGAAGGTGTCCCTGCCCATGGCAGGGGGTGGAATGAGATGTTTTTAAGATCCCTTCCAACCCAAACCATTCTGGGATTCCATGATTCTCTAAGGATCACTTGTCATCTGTAATGCAAACCACAAGACCTTCTTCTACAGCTCTCCTCCTGTTGTCAAGGTCTGAGCATGCACAAATTTTGCAAAGTGCTCAGCCTGACACACCAAACTTTATCAACTAACCAAAAACTTGTTCTTCTCTTTACCTTCTGCCTAAATCTGCCCAGATTCAAATTACTGTCAGGCCAATTTTCTGCCAAATTTCAAGTTCTACTTTCCACTCTGAAACCTTTTTCATTGAACAGCTTCAGCATCCTCCTTGTTCAGAGGTGTCCAGGGCTGCATCAGGGCAGAGGCAGCCCAGTGGTTCTGTTTAATAGAATCACAGGATGATTTTGGCTTGTTAAGACCTCTAAGTTCATCAAGTCCAGCTCTTAACCCCACACTGCCAAGCCCACTACTATGACTCTACACATGTAATTTTAATTTCCAGAAACAGGCTTTGGTGCCAAGGGCTTTATAGGCAGAGGAATTACTTCCAACAAACTTGAGCATGTTTGATCTCATGTCTGCAATGACAAACCCCATTTTTGAACAAGTTTTTTTGCACTCAAAATTAAAAATACCCTATTTTTGACTATTCAGCACCCTTTATCTTCCTCTCCTAGTTCTTGGGGGTTTGTGTTTTTGTTTGTTTGGGGTTTTTTTTGAATATTTGGTTGATTTTTGTTTTTTGGTTTGGTTTGGTTTTGACTTGGTTGTGTTTTTTGGTTTGGGGTTGTTTTTTTCTGGTTTTTTTTTTTTTTGGTTGGTTTGTTGGGTTTTTTGTGTGGACATGGACATAAAAAAATACACTGTCTCAAAATCCTATGTTTAAGAACAAGGAAGTTTTCAAAAAATGTGTAGATGTGACACTTGGGGACATGGTTCAATGGCGAGCTTGGCAGTGCTGTGTTAATGGCAAGACTCGATAATCTTAGAGTGCTTTTCCAATCTAAATAATTCTGTGATTCTGTGGAAAGCACAAACCTTGAGCCCTTTTCCTGGAGGATGGGTTTCACTGAACATGTCCCATGTGCCCCTTTCCCTCTTGGGCTCATCCTCTTGCAGGTTGTTCTAACATTTGTGAGAGGTTGTTGCTATGGTACAGACCTTTCTGAGGATTTAATGACCTGTGCTACTTTGCATTCAAAAGTTTTACTAATCTCCTGCTTAAAATGGCTTTTAAAGATGTGTAGGAGCAAGGATCCTATTTTAGTGCTCTGTTCCCATAGGTGAATTTTCTTTAAGATTCACAGAATCACTGTGGGGTAACTGTTTCTTTATCTTGGGAGCATCGTGGCTGATGATACTTTGCTAAATATCCTGAGTTTTAAATACATCCAAAGGCTGTTGCCTATGAAATCCCTCGAGGGCAGGGATGAGCAGGGGCTGTGGGCAGGGGGGCTTGCGATGCAGCAGTGCCTCTGCACCCCCCATTAAGATCTTAACTTCTCCATGTTGAATATCTTGGGGTGGTTTATGAGCTTTTGGCTCAGGTCACGGCATCTGGGTGTCAATAAATGGGGTTGCTTTGCCCTGGGGCATGGGACAGGATGAGGTCCTTACACCTCTAACAAATTCCAGCTTAGTTAAGATTTTTTTTCTTCCTTTTTTTTCTTTGCCCTGATGCCTTTTTCCTTCAGAAATAACTGTTTATAATCAGTTTAATGCAGATGAAACCATTACTTCTTCACTCTTCAGAAACTCTTTATGCTTCTTAATTAAAGCCTTTGTCTGAACACAAAATAATTAATACATAAAATGAAGCAGAGGGAAAGAATCAACTGTGAAACTAGTCACTCAGTTGTATATTTAAACAATATTTAATCATTAGAGTAACACAGTGCTTGCACTTTTGGAAAGAAAACAAGCCTTATACTTCATGTTTATTTAACACTTTGACTAGTTCATTCTTGGAGGTATGAAATGAGGCTTATAGAGTGCCAGAGCAGTAAATCATACCTTCTGAAAATTACTGGGTCTTAAACAGTAGTGTCATTTTAAACCTAAACAGTTCAGTGGTGCACCAGCATATAAAAGTGACCTCTTAGAACAACATCTACTGTTTACACTGAAAGGCAAGGCAAGGAAATAAAAACAAGGCATAAAATATGGTGTAGTAAGGATGTCATTTACTTGTGTTTCTGCCTCTGTTCTGGATGCTGATGGGTGTGATGACTTTCATGCAGTTAATGCATTAAAGGCAGTCAATGCAAAAAATGCCATGAACATGCAAATATGTGCATATAACAACTGTTTAGAGCAAAAAAATTGGGCAGCTTTTCACACCCAAGCACTTTCCATCAGTATTTGCTCAGATTTTAGACCACATTTGTGTTGGCAAAGGGATTTCTCACTTTATAACTTTTGATTTTTTTCTTAACTAATGTTCTAATGTAAGAATTTATGGTCAGGAATATTTGTTGGGGAAAACCCACACAAATTCAAAGCAAATATTCAGTCTCTTTTGTGGAGAGTGAATGCTGAATGTTTGAATTGTAGGTGTGATTTGCTTGCACTTTGCAAGCACAAAGGCACTGGTTCATCAGAGGTTGGATATAGGTTTTTATAACCAGCTACACACTTGGCTTCTGAGTACAGAATAACCACAGTTTGGCTCAAAAGTGCCTATTTTTTGCCAAAATTGTTCATTAACATTATTTGCCAAGTTGTACTTCAGAGAGGAGTGGACAGACAAGGGTTTGTGTGGTGTGTAGGTGAATATTTGCAGTGAAAACCCAGAGACTCCTCTTACCCTGAGACATGGATTATCTCCATGGTTTGGTGATTCAACACATTTAAAACCTCTTCCTAAGTCTGGCCTACTTCAGAACAGATACAGGTTTATTACTCAGTCTCAGGGGACTTTGCAGTGCTGTTCATTCTCCTAATTGGATAAATGGAGGTAAAATTGGCTTATGGAGGTAAAAAAGTAAAAGCACCTTCCCAGCTGCCACTCAGGCCTTGCCCTGCTCATGGATCACACTGGCCACGGATGCTGCTCCAGCCAGTCTGGCTTGTTGTCCCTTGATGGGTGGACAGAAATTCTCTGCTGATCCTGTTTCTGATACATTTATGAGTAAGAAATGTGGGTTTGGCTTTTTGTGGTTTTTTTTAGGTAGGATTTGAAGGGGTTTGTTTGGGTTTTTGTAAGAGGGTTTTTTGTGGGTTTTTTTGGGGGGGGGTTGTGTGTGTGTGATTTTCAATTGTTGTTTGTTCATTTGTTTGTTTTCTTAAGAGGAGAACACATTAGCATTTACATTACATTTACCTTCAGGAGCAAGTTCAGAGGTGGCCACAAAGATGCTCCAAGGGCTGGAGCCCCTCTGCTCTGAGTCAGGCTGAGAGAGCTGGGAGTGTTCACCTGGAGAAGAGAAGGCTCCAGGGAAACCTTAGAGCCACTTCCAGCCTAAAGGGGCTCCAACAGAGCTGGAGAGGGACTTGGGACAAGGGCCCAGAGGGACAAGACAAGGTGGAATGGCTTCCCACTGCCAGAGGGCAGGGTTGGATGGAATATTGGGAAGGAATTCTTCCCTGTGAGGGTGGTGAGGCCCTGGCACAGGTTCCCCCATCCCTGGAAGTGTCCAAGGCCAGGTTGGACGGGCCTTGGAGCAACCTGGGCTAGTGGAAGGTGTCCCTGCCCGTGACAGGGGGTGGGACTGGATGGGCATTAAGATCCCTTCCAACCCAAACCATTCTGTGATTTCTGAGCTCTTAGGTCACATATTATATTGATCATGTGCAAAGTTAATATACTATGACATTGATACTGTTTTGCAGATTGGTTCTGTGAGGCTTCTGTTGTAAAAATCATATTGTTTTGAAGTCTCTGAACTACCTGACTGAGGGTCTCAAAAGCTGGGGACCAAAGGTGAGGCAGGACTTCTGCTGAATTAAAGAACTTCTCCCTTAGGAACAGGTAATGTTTATTTCCATGTTCCCATCCCATCTGCCTTCCCTTCTTCAGGCAGATCAGGAGCCTAATGAAGAGGAGTGATGGGTTTAAATTTGAAGAGCACATGGAATCTGCTTTTTTATTAGTTTGGATGCTGACTGAACAGAACATTGAAACTGTAATTATGAATATTTTGCAAATGTGAACCTTCAATTAACTGTATCAGTTGTGTTTGTGAGCTATGGAGAACTTACATTATTAATGAACACACAAGGTTAATATTAGTTTATTTATCATTTGGAATATGGCTTTTGAGTTAATCATACAAGTCCTGCCACATTCAATTTTGATTAATTCATGAAGTTCAGGCAGGCTTTGTTAAACAAATATTTATTATGTGTGATGTATTATAAAGTAATAAAGCATTTTTTCACCATGTCAGGTCCTATATACAAACATCTTCCAATATGGTGAAGACTCTAACATGGAAGCAAACATCCTCTTGTTATGAGGACATCAAATAAATCATAAGAGTCTCTTGTGTGATTTTTTTTTTAAATTCAGATATAATCCCCGTTGCATAGAGCAGGTTGCAATGTCATGCAGAATGGTCTGCACACACTATATGGGTTTTGCTGTGCTGCTTGATTGTAGGGTTTTTGCTGTAATTCATCTCCTTGCTTCTCCTTTTACTCCATTTCAATGCACTTGGAGAAAAAGGTTGATTTAATGTGCAACACTGTTTGTATCATGGCCAAATTATTAAAAATAACAAAGAATTTCAACAACTTGGTGATGCTGAAATAGTGTTTTATGAAGTTTCATGTTATTTTTTGCTCACCTGCCGTGGTTTCAGGCTGATGAACAGCAGGGTCTCCAAGCAGATCTTTGCCAGTGGATCCCATTTGGAATGGAAGGAGGATTCTGAGAGACCGACACAGCAACACAGTTCAGGTAGTCTGAGGATTAAACTCCCTGAGTCATAAGACTGATGGTATAAATCCCATGAATCACAACACAGTTAATGAGTTTCTTTTGAAAGAGGGATATGTTCTCCTGAATGCCAGTTTTGGCAAGTTTGTGTTGGGCAATAGGCCACATCTTAAATGTGTTGAGAGGATTTAAGAATATTTCATTTAGGAGTGAAATAGAAATTTTATTTTAAAATATGTAATTATAAGTCTATATTACATAATTTATGTGTAGTTGATTCTGATTTAATGATGCTCAGCCCCTCTCTCTATACAGGTAAAGCAGGATCTTGATTTGGAAAGGCCTGTGGATGATTCAATGATTTTTATTTCTTTTTTAATCTTGGCCATGAAATATTTTGTTATTAAAGCCAAAATTTTTTTATAAATGATCTGTCAGCAATACATGAATTTAACTTCTCTTTTCTTTGGTTTGGTGAGTAAAATAAACTCATAGTTGGGCAGCACCTAACTTAGGAAGGGCCCACTCCAGTGTTCATTCAATTCAGCCACGTCTGCTTTAACTAGTTTTGGTGTAGCTGTTACAATTTTCATCCATAATATATGATCAGTTTGTAAGAATTTCCTTTACATGTGAGAAACATACTTAATGCCAACGTTCTCAAATTGGAGTTAGTTATAAATAATGCACTAATAGATGTGAAGGAGCGTAAATGATTCCTTTGTGTTGTACCTGCGAGGTTGTTAGTGCTCCTTTAAAAAACAAACAAACCCTCTTTTGCAGGATATTTATTCCCATCTCTTCCATCAAAGGGGTTACAGGCTTTGTACCTTTTTATGTAAATTAAAAAATCTTTAGCCAGTTCTGTGTCAAAAATAAATAGTTGAATGAGCTTGCAGACAACATTTATTTTGTATGTACATTAATGGGCACTTCCATTTTTTCCTGCAGGCTAGAATCCACTTTGAAATTCATGTTTGATAAATTCCCTGGCTTTCCGAGTAATTTAGCTGTCTATAGGGCTGTTGATCCTTTGAGTGTATTGCTGAACCATTGGGACTTGTGCACCACATCTGCATATCCAAGTTCAAATATAGACTCAAGATGATTGGTTTAAACTTTAAGTTGTTGATCTTATTCCTGATAGATTTGTTAGATTGTCTCCCATTTCATTTCTAAAATCTGGGCCTAATCCATAAATACCCCTTCTTAAATATGTCTCCAATAAACTCACTGATTGAGTTAGTCATTCTGTAAGCACAGAGCTGAATTAATATTCAGTGTAGCCCAATAATCTGAAGCCACGATGCTGCCTGGTATTGTGTGTCGCGGTGAGAGGTGGAGCAGGGCACACACAGAGCAGCCCAAGTCGAGATGTTACTCTCCAAAGTAGTAAGATTCCCGTTGAAAATTCCCTTTATACCTCCTGAGCATTTAAAAGGGGATCCAGTTTTCACTGGGGTATCAAATTAGTGGACAAGGGCTTGATTTATCAGTCTTCATGAGGCTCGGGCTTGTTTAGCTTGGCTTTTTCTGTCTCAGGGAGCTGATTTGTGCTTTATTTTCAGTTTGAGCACTTGGCAAGACAGGAAGGTACAGCAGATATAACACTAAAATTTACAGCACTTTGAGAGCTACAACAAGAAAGAGCCATCTGCAAATTCTAACCAGGCTAATTTCAAATCTAAGCTGTCCTGAGCTGCTGTGCAACATCCTCTAGACCTAAGGCTTTCCTTCCCTTCCATCCTCCTCCTGCTCCTGGTACTGCGCATGTTCCTACCAGGGATGATGCAGTGATGGGAAAGGGCCTGGGATACTGAGCAGGCACCAAAAAGGGGGAACAAGGACCTTCACAGGAGTTGTGTGAACATGGGGTGTCTCTTTCAGTCTTTGCCTCTTCCTGCTGAGCTTATTTTAAATGTTGTGGGCACCCTTCGCATAAAGAAAGGGGGAATTTAAAAGATGTCTTGTAAATATAAATTAAGTCAAAAATCTTACTTACCATAACATCACTCATTCTGTTATAAAGGTACTTGCCTGCTTTGCTGTGTGTCCAATATGATCTGAAATGATCTGCAATGTTTGAGAATCATTCCGATAATTTCAGCTTGTAACTATTGGGACTTTGAGAAACCTGGTCTAGTGAAAGGTAGCTGGAATGAGATGGTCTTTAAGGTCCCTTCCAATCCAAACCATTCTGGAATTCTATGATTTATTATTATAATTTTTAGAGAATTCACATTTATTTTCTTTGTTCCATTTAATGAATTCCTCAGCTTGAGAAAGCTCAACATCCTCTGCTTTTCCTTGCTAGAGGTGTGGGGCAGGTTTCCAGTGTGGGTGCAATAACCTATTCTGACACTACCATACCATGAATTCCAATTACATTCTTCTCTTTTTTTTCTTGTTTCTATTCTTTATAAGGAGATTATTCTAATAATGTACCTTGTGTGGTCTTTCAAGGTAAATTCCAGTCAGTCCTTGTCTTAATTAATAAAACTGATCTGACTAGTAGTTCCAAGAGTCAAATTTAGAGTCTCTTGGGGCTTTTTGTGATAGAGAGAAAAAGAGATGTGGTGGGGAGGGTTTTCCTGCTTGTGTGGGTTTGGTTTTTTTGTTACTGTTTTGTTTTGTTTTAATAATATGTGGAAACTTATCTTTGATTTAAAATTCTTAGCCAGGGTTTAATGAGCTGAATTGATTAACATCACAAGGATTAGGGAAACACATTTTCTAGGTTTGAAACAAACATAGATCTGTGTACATATGTCTCTTCCTTGTCTCACAGAGGTTAATGTTTATACCCTTAAATGTATTTTTAAAGGTATTTTAAAGGTTATTATTTACAATACCTTTTGTATTGTGCTGCAAGTGCCTTTTGTAGGGGAGAAAAATGTGTGTAAGTGCCCCAGAATGGGGCGAGTGAGAGTCCTCAACTCTGAACTGAAATTTTTCATTCTACACAAAATCCTGTTTGCTCAGAAGCAGCCCCACAGTGCCACAGTATTTAACATGATTTACTACTTTGCTCACTTAAATTAACAAATTGGACCATATTTCATCAAGGTAATTAGGCACATCTATAACCTTAATAATGTGACTCTCTCACAGGTGCAGTCCTACTGAGGCCCATCAGCCTAACTTTGTCTTCCAAACCAAGCACATCCAAAGCTTTTTGCTAAAGCATATCCTGGTCAGCTGTATCCCCTTATTTGGGGCGCTTGTCAGTCCTTCCATATCCACTGCTCTGTACTGTCTGAACAGCCCCAGGGTGTGTGTTGATTTGGAACGGTTTGTGGAAGAGTTTATGGCAAAAGTGGCTTTAGATGGGTGATTTAGTAATTTTTATCAAGAAAATATGGATCCTGCTCATGAAAAATAACAGACCCAAGTTTCAACATCCTTCTGTTCCAAGTCAGTGCTTGGGAATCTTCGTGGTGTGTTTCTGGTGCTTTCTCCTGCTGTTTCCCTCTTTGATTACTTTCTCTGCTGCATTTAATCTCCTGAAATATTGGACTTCATGGCTGATGTGATCCTGAATCATGATAAGGAAAAGGTGGCAGATCCTTATGCTCCAGAGAAAACCCAGCCCAAACAGAGGGAATTTCCTGCAGAAAGCAGAAGAACTCAGACCCGATGTTCCTGCAATGAATTATGAAATGGTTTGGGTTGGAAGGGACCTTAAAAACATCTCATTCCAAACCCCTGCCATGGGCAGGGACACCTTCCACTAAACCAGGTTGCTCCAAGCCCCATCCAACCTGGCCTTGAACACTTCCAGGGATGGAACAGCCACAGCTTCTCTGGGCAACCTGTGCCAGGGCCTCACGACTCTCATCATAAAAAATGTAGTTCTTTTATCTTATCTGAATCTCCCTTTAGTTTAAACCACCCCCCTTGTCCTATCACAACAGGCTAACTAAAATAAACCAGGCAACTAAAAAGTCTGGCCCCATCTTTCTTGTAAGCCCCCTTTAAACCCTTTTACTTGTTTGTTCTTTTTATTTTTCCAGTGAAAAAGCTTCCTTAGTGAAATGTGTCAAGCGAGTGGAGACTGAGACACAGTGACCACTTCTACCTCTTTCCAGTGTTTTTCTTTGCAGCTCCTTAGCAAGAAACACCTTTTGAATTCACATTTGAGTTTCCACATCCTTGAAGTGACACAACCTCACTAAGAAATCACAGTTTATGTGTGTGGTGTAGCAGTGCTTACATTTGGCTTATAAACCACGAATTGCACTTTGGAATTGTGCCATGTTCATCCCTAAAACAGGTCTGGGCAGATCTGGAGGCAGCCTGAGGTGCTGGGCTTGTCTAGAGCTCTGTGAGCTCTACATGGATTTTGCAGGTGTGCCCATGGAGTTTGGAAATGTCTGGAGATGTGTAGGATGTGTCCGTCTTGGATGTGCATGTCCTTACATGCAAGTACTGCTTCAGGTGGCTGTTTCCATCTTCAAATGCTTCAGTGGATTTCCAGCTCAACCCTCCTTGAGTGTTAATGCTTTTGACTGGATAAAGAAAATCTCCCCTATTAATACAACCCTGAAACCTCCTGGGTTCTGCTGGGGCCACTCTGCTCCAATCTGAGCAACCTCTGCCCTCTCCTCTCTCCACAGAGCAATTCTGGGCATTTTTCTTACATTTCAGCCATTTTTCTATTGTTCCCTTTTTCCTGCTCATTCTGAACTTCTTCCTCTGGGACTTTTGGGCATTTCTAAGAGATTCTTTCAGGCTCTTCCCCTTGCTCTGCCCCCCCCTCGATTTTCTGTGCCCACATGTGCTGCCAGGTGAAGATTCCTCTCCCGCCAGCCCCTCGTTCCTCCCCGAGGTGCCCACTGCCTCTGCTCCCATCCCTTCTTTCCCCTTCCCTCCCTCCCTCTGGTGCTGTCACAGTGGCCCAGGTTGGCTGTAGTCAATTTTTGTTTCATCTTGTAGTCAGTCTTACATAAATAGTCGAAGTTTGTCCTTGCCCTGGGTGATTGATGGGAAGGTATATTCGTACATATCGATTGAGATAAAAAATTAGTAGTTTGCAATAGGAAAGGCAAATTAGTCATCAGAAGGAAGGTGCTTGGAGTATTTTAAGAGTTCCTTGATTAATTCTCATGCTGTGAGTTCTTCTGACAGTAAGTTTTATGTGCTGAGATGTGGGAGGATGAGGCAGTAGTATCAGGTTATTGCAAATTTTACTTTTACTCCTCGCTGATTTATTTTACTGACTCTCACCAGGATTAGACACAGAGGGCTAAAAATGACTTCAGTTTTGGGGTGACAACTGCCCTTTTCTGTGCTGGAATCAGGAGCCAGGAAAGAGGGTGGAGGTTTTAGCTACAAAAATATTTTCCTTTGCATGAAAATTAATATTTAAAAACTAGAGTGTATGGAATCAAAATAGCCTTTTTGCATGGTGACAAACCCATCAGTTGGATGTTATCTCTAAAGGACAAAAGAACTAATTCTGTGATACACTGATTAGGCTGAGAAGTAATTTTTTTCTCTGCTTACTTGACAATTTTCTCCCTAATCACCTCATTGAAAGTAGTTTTTAATAAGCATCATAGAAAGCTGAGAGCTCTCGATCTTCTTCCTAAAATACTGCCCACTTTTCCAAGTGTGTTGTGGTATGTTTTTTAGTTTTCCTTTATTACAAACTATAATAGAATTCTCCCAATAAAAACTGACTTATATTTGGCACTTTTAATTTGTCCAAGAATAATTTAGATAGAAATTCCAATTACTTTGGAAGGAGCACATTTGCTCCGTTCTCTCTCAGCTTGTTTAAAAGGAAGTCTTTGATAATTTGCAAGCATTTCTCATGAAAGGCAATTTTATTTAACTGGAATCCATAAGGAAAAAAAAAAGATGCACAGAGGTTTCAATTTTTAAACTGATAACAAAGCACTATATTTGTGCTGTTACATTTCAGCACAAAGAGGCTGCAAAATAACCTTTTTTAGTTAATGATAGAAAAAAAGATTTAATTGCTCTGAAACACTTATTCTACGTATTATCTCTTTGATTAGGAGACAGTTGTAAATGACTTATTCAATGTAATTGCAAACTGTGGCATGGAACCAAAAGTAAATTATATGTGTTGGCAGTCAGAGGAATGCTGGGTTTGAACACTTTTAATTGTTGGAGTTTTTTGAGATTAGCAGAGGTGCAATGTTTGGGAATTAGGATTTTCTTGGATGTTTAAATGTTGGTGCCCATCAGGCTTGAATTAGGACACTCTTTTTAGCAAAGTGTGTAATAAGCCCTGCCTTGGTGTGCACTAGAACAGTGTCTCATCTTCTAAGACCATTCCAAGTCTGGTGGTGTTGTGTGGAGAGAATCATGGAATCACCAAATCCTATAAGTAGGACGAGCCCTCTAAGACCGTCAAGTCCAACCATTCTCCAGCACTGCCAAGGCCACCACTAACCCACGTCCCCAAGTGCCACATCTACACTTTTAAATCGCTCCAGGGATGCAAATTCAAATGTAAAGTATAAATAGGGGCATCAGGTTTGTCACCTCATTCCCACTTCATCCCTTTTTGGTACCTTGCACCAAACTGCAGGTCTGACAATAACAATTTTCTCCATCCTGAATCTATTCCCAGTGTTGTGCAAACATTCACAATAAGTTAGGGAAGATGGTTGCTTAATGCTATGGATGCAGCTGGATGTTATAACCACAGTGATTTGAAGAAATCAGAAATATTAATGTTGACATGAGAAAGAAGGAAAGGGTGAGAGTGAATGGGCAGACGGATGGGAATGGGAAAATCAGCTGTGAATGGGAAAACTAGAGGGACTGGAAATCCTTTATTTCTAAAGTGTAAACCTACATTCATGAGCTGCTGCTACTTATCGGAAGCATTGAGAAGGGTTTTTCCATGAGCTATTTGTGGTGGGATGGCTGTTTGCAGGTGGCAACCACCCAAAATGCTGAGCAGAGGGGAAGTGCCAACACTCCAGTGCTGGGAGTTGGTGACTATGGCACCAGACCTTGCTGGGAGCATGGTCACACCCACAAACAACAGAAATAAAGTAGGTGATGGGGAACAGCAACAAGTTCTCCTTGTTTGAGGGATTTCAAAGGAGATCCTCTGCCCATACCTGGTTTGGGGAACTGTTCATTCAGGCACAAAGATAATCAGCTGCAGGACCTTACAAACCAAATTCAGTTTGTGCCTCTGGCTGGAGCACTGAAAATGTTCCCACTCCTGCATGAGCTGCCCACCCATCCTCTGCTGCAGTGCTGAGGTCCAGTTATTAAACCGAAACATGTGCAGTTAAAAATATTAATGTTCCCACATAGTGGCTGAGGAGAATTTGGTTGTGCAGTTTGTGTTGATAACCTTCTGCAAGTCGTGGGAGCTCTGGGGGCTGTTTGGAGGGGTGAGGATCCTCTGCAGGTGGCTGCTCTCTGCCATCAACTCATGCCACTCCATTCCCCGCTTTGTGCCACTGTCTTGAAGTAACAGAGAAGCCTCAGGTACTGATTTCAGACAGGGTTGCTCCAACAAGATGCAAAGCAAAGATCGTGCACAGAGTAACACAATGCTCTGGTAGAGTGTGTCATGCACAGTCATCACTCAGCAAACAGAGGGTGAACCAAAGCAGCAAAAAAAAGAAGAAGGTTATAATAATCCCAAACACGTTTGCAATTGCATATGCAAAGAGCTTGCTGGGTTTTGTGCTTAATTTCCATGTGGCTTTGCTGCAGCTGCACGTATTCCCTGGTTTCTTGTGAAACTGAGGAGGAAGGTGTCTGGGCTGTCCCTGCTACTCCAACTGCACCTCTACCCACCAGCTGGGGACACAGGACTGAAAACATCACCCTCTTCCTTAACATCACCCTCCTTCTCCTTAGTACCACCAAGTATGAGTTAGAGCTATTTACTGTGGATTAACACACTCAATTTCTCTTTTAAACCATTGTTTTAGACTTTCCAGTCAGTTCTCATTAGTTACCAGCTTAGAAGCCCATGGTATATTTAGACATCATATACATTTGTCAGTGAGGAGTAGCTTAAATGATCTACTTTGCTCACTGCTTAATTATGTTATTTTACTGTTCCTGAAAACCTGACACAAGGCAAATTTACATTACTGTCCTCCTAATTAGCCAATAATCCTTAAGGATTTGAATGATACATACCCAAAGTAATTTCCTCGTTCACTAAATATGAATTTCCTTACGTTAGGTTAAGAAGATGGCACAATGACAGCAGGCATCTTGATGATGACAGCTCTCAACATGTTTGTCTCCAGAGTCAAAATCTATTAAAAGACACATAATGATCTCAGCACTTTAAGAAAGTGTAGAATGTGAAATCAATAGAGTCGTGTACAAAGAGGAACAGAATTTACCTCTTTTAACTGTTGTTAAGTTGTCCACCACTCCAGGCTACTGAAAGGTGCAAAATATTTATAGCCCTGTTTTCTTAACAGCATGTCAGCTGTATCTTCATTCATTCACCGTGAATGAAACTTCTTAGCTCGAGGGAAAGTGCAGACTTGGAGGAAGCTGCTCCAAAAGAAAGACCTTGTAGGGTCCCTCATACCTCA
Source organism: Neopelma chrysocephalum (assembly GCF_003984885.1). Classification (NCBI taxonomy): domain Eukaryota; kingdom Metazoa; phylum Chordata; class Aves; order Passeriformes; family Pipridae; genus Neopelma; species Neopelma chrysocephalum. The sequence goes on along the minus strand of NW_020897747.1, from coordinate 594,699 downwards.
GACACCTTCCATTCTACGACAGATTCTCTCCCTCTATTCCCCTCTTTTGTGAGACCCCACCTGGAGTACTGAATCCTGGGATCCTCAGCACAAGAAAGGTGTGGACCTGTTGGAGTCAATCCAGAGGAGACCATGGCGATGTTCCGAGGGCTGGAGCCCCTCTGCTCTGGAGCCAGGCTGGGAGAGCTGGGAGTGTTTATCCGGAGAAGAGAAGGCTCCAGGGAGACCTTAGAGCCACTTCCAGCCCAAAGGGACTCCAAGAGAGCTAGAGAGGGACTTGGGACAAGGGATAGAGGGACAGGACAAGGGGGAACGGCTTCCCACTGCCAGAGGGCAGGGATAGATGGGATAGTGGGAAGAAATTCTTCCCTGTGAGGGTGGTGAGACCCTGGCACAGGTTGCCCAGAGAAGCTGTGGCTGCCCCTGGATCCCTGGAAGTGTCCAAGGCCAGGTTGGATGGGGCTTGGAGCAACCTGGGCTAGTGGAAGCTGTCCCCACCCTTGGTAGGGGGGTTGAAAGAGGTGTTTTTAAGGTCCCTTCCAACCCAATGCATTCTGTGGCTCTGTTATGCCAAATACACTCATCTCACACTTGGCTTTGTCCTCATCTCTGGCCATTGGACTTCTGCACATTGAAAGATCTTGTCTTTTGTTATCACTGTGGTGGCTGTTGTTGGGGGTTATGGAGATGGTAACAGTTTGTGTTTTCCACTCTAGACAGTTTAATTTAATGCGTTATTACATTTGATCCAGATGCTACAGTGGTGGCTGCATAAAAATAATTAAATAAAGATAAATAGACCGTAACAACTTTACCGTTGCCAGTTGTTGTAACATGAAGTTACGTATCAAAAATGCATTGCCAGAAAATTCCTTAAATTTCTAACTAGTGCAAAAAAACTTTCCACAGACAGAGCTGAGTACCTTCCGCAGAGCTCAGTACCTTTTTCACAGGTTTAGCTTTTTCAACATGTCCAGGATTAAACTCCATGCAATTGAATGGCAATTCAAAGTTTCCAGTCTCCTTCTATAACTTTTTCAGTGATTTTTTTTTTGTGAAATCAAAACCTGTGAATGTGGATGTGGTGAATAAAGAAAACCTCTTTTCTCTGCCACCCAATCAGCTGACATGAGACCAGGAGTTGGTTCTACATAGAGAGATGCCATTGTTCAGCAGACTGGGAATCAACATTAGATTGGAGCTCTGATGTGGCTTTCTGAACCAAGGACCATGAGAAGACTGATGATGATCTCTGCCTTCTTCTCCCTTTTGCACCCACTGCAGTGGTCCCTGGGATGGGGATGTGTGAAGTGTTTACAGAGAACCCCCAGCACTTGGTGCAGCAGTGGGTGCATCACCCCTCTCCTGTACAAATTCCCAAATTCCAGAGTGGCTGGACATTTGTATTCTTCTTATCTAAGTTACTTGTGCACTTTTAATTGGATATATTAGTTTTTTCCTTGTCACAAACTGTTTTCTGAAATAATTCTGGCCTTGTGAATGTCTCCCAAGTGGTTTCATTTCATGGTAAGTGAAAGGGCTCCATTGCAAAAGGAGGCACAGATGAGCAGATAATGCAAACATCCAGGCTGACACTAGAACAGGAACACGATCGTCTTCTGCAGGTGTATGTCTGGACACTGGAAGGAGCGGGATGCTGCACTAGGCTACTCTTATGTTCCAGAACAGCAATGCCCAGTAATGGAAAAACTACTGTGAAAAATAAGTGATGGAGAGACCTCATAATAGTAGGATAATAGTATTTCCACCTAGTTTAATTAAAAAAAAATGAGGAGGCTGCTTAGAAGGTCTGTCCCTACCATGTCAAGAGAAAAAATATTCAGTGATGAAAGCAGGTTGTACAGCAGCCACCTTTACTCTGCCCCTTGGCAGATGCCCAGGCTTGGCTGTCAGTGAGATGTTTTCCTACTGATATTGTTAATTAAGTTTCTTGGGTTCAGGTTACAAAAGGCTTCAGTTGTGACATTGGGGGCCTAAATACATATCACAGAATCGCAGAATATTCTCAGCTGGAAGGGATCACAACAGTCATTGAGTTCCAACTCCTGGCCCTTCACAGGACCACCCCCAGGAGTCACACCATGTGCCTGAGAGGATCATACAAATGTTCCTTGAGCTCTGTCAGCCTTGGTGCTGCCCTGGGGAGCCTGTTCAGTGCCTGAGCACCCTCTGGGGGAAGAACTTCTTTCTAATATCCAACCTAAACCTCCTGTGGCACGAGTCCTGTCACTGGTCCCCACAGAGAGATCAGTGCCTGCCCCCCTGCTGCCCTTTGGGAGGATGTTGAAGACCCCAGTGACGTTTCCCCTCAGTCTCCTCTTCTCCAGCTGAACACATCAAGTGCCCTCAACCACTCCTCACACAGCATGCCCTCAAGGCCCTTCATCATCTTTGTTGCCCTCCTTTGGACACTCTCTAATGGCCTAATATCTTCCTCATATTGTAGTGCCCCAAACGACCCCAATATTGCAGGAGAGGCCTCCCCTGTGCAGAGCAGAGCAGGACAATCCCCTCCCTGGCCCAGCTGGCAATGCTGTCCCTGATGCCCCCCAGGACAGGGTTGGCCCTCCTGGCTGCCAGGGCACTGCTGACTCGTGAACAACTGGCCACCCACCAGGACCCCCAGGTGCCTTTCCTGGCACTGCTTTCCAGCATTTCATTTCCCACTCTGTCTGTACATCCAGGGTTGCCCCATCCCAGGTGCAGAATTCAGCACTTGCCCTTGTTGAACTTCATACGGTTGGTGACTGCCCATCAAGGTCTCTCTGTGGGTTTGGGTGGTGCTTTACTGGGTGATGGTGGGAAGGGGTAGAGCTTTTTTTGGGGATGTTGGAGAATTTCCCATGGGCACCTGCCTCCCTGAAATTCAAGTGCTCCCTGCAGGGCAGTTTCTATTTTTCCACCAAAAAAAGGTGGGGGAACAACCTCAAACCCCACTAGGGTTGTGTGGGCATGTGTTGGGTGTGTGTGTTCACTTCAGGTTCAATCCAGGTAAAAGATGAGTTCTGTTCATGGGGTGCTGAGTTCACAACAATTTCAAGGGAGTTTATGGTGCCTTGCATTCAGTGGGAGAATTTCGGAGAAGCGGAGAACATGATTTGTAAGTGTTTTGCTCACGTTGCAGAGAGGTACATGCATCTGCAATTGAATATGCACTTTGTTAGGTTAAGAAACACTTTTTTATGCTCTACAAAGCAAGTGAATAAAACTGAGAGGGAAATATATACTGTGTCAGCTGCCTTTGAACAAAAATACTTTATTTTCTGTTGTAAAGACAAAGAGTAGAGAAAGAAAAAATGCAGTGATGTGTATGATCCTCCTATATAAGCACATTAGGAAGGCATTGTGATACCAGTCATATTGTGAACTTAAAGCCACCCCTAATTAAACTGTCTGCATCCCCCAGCACTTCCCTCTAATGATGTCAAGCCGTGCAGCAATTAGTTGTCCCTCTATGAATGTAAACACTGTTTGTAAATCATATAAATTTAACCTGCTTGGCTTATTGAAAAGCTCCGAAAATGGAATTAATTATTAGTGTAGATTTTGGAGCTGTGATTTATTGAATCATTTTTGAACGTCTTGATGGAATGTTTTCTGTGGTTCATGGCAATTAATTTTGGTGGCAAAGGTAGGACTTACTAAAAATCTCAGATATAATTCGGGGTAGGGCTAATGGTGTGCACGACAGCATGCAAAGTATTTTATTGCACTAACACAACTGCTGGGGGTTTATTTTAAAGCGAGATTTAGTCCCTTCTAAGGAAACAAGTGCCCTGACCTTTCAGCTTTCTGCATTTTGCACCTCCCCTACTACTTCAAGCTAATTTGAATGTGAAGTTTGAATCCTGAAGAAAGATGCCCTTATGCAGTAGTTCATCTTCTCTTTAGAGATCAGACTAAATGCCCGTGGCAATATGCTGGGAAACACAGCACATTACCATGAAATAGCTCCATTAGAGACAAAGAAATGTAAACAAAACAAACACATTTGCCACTGTTTTTAGCTCAATTATATTTCTCCTATTGATGGTGTTGCCTAAAATGAAAAAGTGCTCCAGACCTAAATTTAGTAAACCTTTTGTTGCAATTTACTCCAGCAAAACCTCTGTGGCTGGAGGTGGATGGTTTACCTGAGCCATCAGCTACAGAGCACGTTTATGGTTATTGTATTTTACAGGTTGATAGATTTTTATATTCTGTCCAAGCCAGGATCTTACACCACCTGGTTTATTATTTAGTAATTTACAGTGCAGTCAGGCATGTTTGGTTTAATGTAGGATAAACTTATAAATCTATTGTTCCTCCAGTTGCTGGGGTTGGTGTGCAATGAACTACAGAGCTTGATGCGTACATACATTTCAGCTCTGCTTATTTTCTTTGATAGGGAAGCAGGCAATAGATAACACAGTGACAGTGGCATCCCAGGGGACAGCAAAATGTGAGAGCAACACACCGTCAGGTTAGTAGGTCATTATTGTATGAGCACTGAGCCATTAATTGACTACTGTACCAGTCTCAATCTGTGTCAGATTATGGCTTTTGGCAGCAAGAACTGTTATCTAATAGCTAACTTTGCTTCTTTACTGGCTTTTTATTAGGTTTTCTGATAAAACTATATGTAAAAAGGTAAAGATATTTGTTACACTTTAAAAAAACCACGAACAAAACCAACAGACAGAATAGTGGTAATGTCAATAGGTAAAAATTCCTGTGAGAGAGTATCTAGCAGAGTGTTTTGCTAATATTTGTGAGTATTTTCTTACAAACTTGAGTAGTCAGATACTTCCTTTAGGGGGAATAGATATTACAGGTGCAAGAGTGTCAGAAATTGATACCTGATGCCTGAGTTATGTTGTTAATCTGTATCATTGAGTGGGATTACGAGAATACACAGCCTGTATCAACAACAATAAATATCATTTGTACAAATCTTGCTGGTTTTCTCCTAAAATCTGCCTTAGTAAGAAGGGAGTTGTCAGTCCTGGCTCAGGTGATGGTCACACAAGAGACCCAGCACGTGGCAGAGCTGTGGCATCTTCCTCCAGCACCCAGCTCCTGGTGGCAGGGGGTCCGCAGCTGAGCTGTGTAATAAGGGGAGAAATCAGTGATGTGAGGGAGATTTGAGGGAAAAATCATCTGTTCTTTGGCAGGGTGATCTTGGCCACTTGTGTCCATCTGAGAGTAAATTCCCAGCTTTGACAGGCAGGCTGTGGGAGGCTGAGGGTGTCTGTGTTCAGCCCAGTGCTCAGGTCGGGCAGGATTTTGCTCTGGGTTTAAGGATAAATCCTGCTTGTGGCTCAGAGATGATTTCAGATTTCTGCCATGTTTCAGTGAGATCTTTCAAAATATCTCAGGCTGGAGCCAAGGTGTTGTTCTGCCTCATCCCTACACCTGCCAAATCCAAACCTGGAGATTTCAGCCGAGCTGAGAGCCCAATAGGAGTTGAATACTGCTCATGCCAAAAAAGGGCTTTGCTGAGAGCTGATGTTGGCAGAGTGGCTTGGACCTTGGTGGGGTGAGTGTATGTGTGTATGGGCTTGACTCTAAACCAGGTGTCCCTACTGCCTGTAATTCCTTAGGAATCCTCAATCCTGACTCCAGAGGAGTGCAGGGTTTGGGGGTGCACCAACTGGGGTCACTCACATTCCAGCTGTGCCACACATCTGGTATTTGACACTGTTGTTCAAGTGATGGAGACCGAGTCTAATTTCTGTTCCTACCCATAAATCGACCTGCCTGTGACCTTGGGCAAAATAGTTAATCCAGCCAGCCCTCAGTTTCCCTCCTTTGCTCTCCATTAAAAATGATTTGCTGGCCGAGGGTGTCAGGTTGGGCAGGAGAACCCAGGGTGAGTGCTAATAATTATCAATATGGGAAAAAAACTGGGAGAAGGTGGTAAAGGAAGACAGAAACCTTTATTTCATTGGAATTGTATTTATATTGAATGCTATTACAGTTAATATTTTGCAGATTCCATTTTCCTCCATGTGTCTAAATTTGAATAACTTCCACTAGATTTCTTGCCCTGTTAAAAGACGTGGATAAAAACGTGCAACAATTGAGCTTTGGGCATTTCATCTCATTTTGTTATTCCATGCTTTCTCCTTTCTCTTACAGCAAAATCATTTCTAGAAATTGGATAGCAATATGTAAAATACATTTTTTTTCAGGCAGTGATGTGTGATTACGTTGATTCTACACATTGTAGTGCTCTTAATGGAGATTTCTGGTTCCCATTTGCTGCATCATGTGCTGAGGCTGTTTCTGTGGTCTCTGCTGCATTTCGTCCCCTTGGCATTTTTTTAAAAACTCATTTGGAAGAATTAACTACCTTTTACGTGTTTAAAATTTGACTCCATGGAAATCGATGTACAAATAATTTTTATGGTTACAATAAGTAGGTTCCATAACACAATACAAATATCTGTATGTAAATCTTGCCTTGGAGGTAGATATCTACTGTACATCCCAGTACTTATCCCACTTTCACACCTAATTTTCTTTGTGAATCACACATAAAACTCACATATTCTCTGCTGTGCAATGAAATCATGAATTCTTAGCATGCCCACACATAAGACGTTTCTCTGAGAATAATATCCATAACTATTTTTTAAGAGGGAAAAAAAAAAAAGCCAGGGAAGGTTTTGGTGCACCATTTATTTTTATGATAATTTAAATATGTTAATACTGTACCTAAGAGTTTTATATACATACACATTTTGCATAAAGAAGAGCTTTTACTCCCAAGCGAGGCTGGGAGGGGGGTAAAGAGAAACCTGTTCAGGTATCTTTGGACACGATATTAAACAACACCAGAAAACTCCCTTCTCTCCAGACTTTTCACAACCGTCTTGTACTGCACAACAGCCTGAAAACATATATTATTTTTTGCGAAGAGGTGTTTTAAAATTAACCCTCACAAATTCATGAGAGTGTTTGGTAAAAGTCTAAG